>NC_060276.1:27504111-27591531 GCF_021613505.1 Equus quagga | reverse complement strand
AAGCTCCAGGAACTTTGTCTGCAGCTGAGGAAGCTCCAGGAACTGCGTCTGCAGCTGAGGAAGCTCCAGGAACTTTGTCTGCAGCTGAGGAAGCTCCAGGAACTACGTCTGCAGCTGAAGAAGCTCCAGCTCCCAGTGTGTGAATCCTCATGAAATACCTTCTGGCTCTCAGCAGCTTTCACTTCAGTGAGACCTCAACTGGCTAGAGCTAAAAAGAATGTGAAGGAATCAGGGAAAAGGAGACATTTTGGCACACATCTTGGAATGAGAGCAGACAGATTTTGTTAGAACTTAGTCCTTCTGTTGTGGAAAAGGGATTGATGTAGCAGAGTTCAAAGGGGGCTGGAAGGATAGTGTTAAATTTTAGAGGCTATAGCAAGTTTTTGAATTTCATTCATTAATTCACTGAACAAATAGCTATTGATTGCCTAGTATGTGTTAGGAACTACAATTATATGTTATTATCTGGTGCACACATTATAACCCAATTGGATGAGTTTGGTTATATGACAGGAGAGAGCCTAATTTGAGATACAGTGAAGACCAGGTGTCTTCTTTGCCTAGCATGTAGTGTGGCTATTGGGTGAATCCAATTGAAAAAATGTCAAGATTCATTTCTACAATTCTGGGGGCAATGTCAAAGAGACTTTTATAGCAGGACTTGAATGACTGAATTGCTCATCAGATTACTCCCAGTGGAGATGAATGGGCAATGGCAAATATCGAGAAAGTAGCCTAACAAAAGTGCAGGCAGGACTTTTCTGATACTCGGCTGATTTCCTCCCTTGAGAGGGACAGCTATTCTCTTGGTTGTCTGAAAGACCACTGGGTGATGACTTTTTTTTTTTGGTAAGATTGGCCCTGAGCTAACATCTGTTGCCAATCTTCCTCTTTTTGTTTGAGGAAGATTGTCACTGAGCTAACATCTCTGCCAGTCTTCATCTATTGTGTATGTGGGATGCTGCCACAGCATGACTTGATGAGTGGTGTGTGGGTCCATGCCTGGGATCGGAACCGGCGGACCCAGGGCCGCTGAAGTCGAGTGCATGAACTGAACCACTATGCCACTGGACCAGCTCCCATGGGTGACTGCCTTAAAGGACAGTGCCGGAGGAGTGTTGGCTACACACTCGAGCCCTCAGGCTCAGGTCACCACCATCCCAAGGTCCTTTCCAGTCAAGAGTGGATGAAGAACGAAATGGATTCCTGGGACTGACATCGTGCTGTGGATGGTGCTTCTCTTGGGAGGACTAACTGGATTAAAAACAGAACTGGACTGGGACAGGCACTCTTGAGAACGCCCCTGGGCCCCTTCTCTTGCACTTGGTGTGTTCTCTGTGGGCTCCCCCGAGGCAGGTGAAGCCCAGGGGCTTGGGAGGAGTTAGATCAGCGTCCAGTCTGAACAAAAGGTGTCCTGAGTTCCCCCATGAGATCCCGGCTCACCAAACTCAACCTTTGTCAGGAGTTTTCTGATTCTAGCTAGTAATAAAGAGTGTGCGCTTGCCTGCTGTGTCTTGTGTAGTGTGCCTCTCAGGGCAGGTTTGCTCAGAGGTGGCAGCTTAAATCTGCATCTCCCTTTTATCCCACTGAGGTCAAGGAAAGTTCAATCTCATTCACTATTGAAGGGCCCCCCCTCTTCCTGTGGGTTACCAAAGAATGGGAGGGGAGGGGCTTCTATGGGGTCTTCAGTTCATTGTGATTGTCCCTGCTCCCCTCACTGTCCAAGTCCTCATGGTCCCTTGAAGGTGGGCATCTCGGCAGTTCCTGGGCTCGTGGGACACAACCGGTGAGGTGGGGAGAGGACTTCTGCCTAGACTGGGAGCCCTAATGCCTGGGGTCAAGCCTCCTTATCTGCACCAAGAAGCCGTTTTCTTGAAGCCCTGTCTCCCAGAGGCCCCACAAGCAGAAATTTCCTTCCTGCATTTCTGCCCTGCAAGGCACTGTTCCTTCCCTCCTATGCATAACCCCATCACGGTGCTCAGTATTCTAGAAAACAGCCAAGCTTAGATGGTCTGCTGATGAGATAAATATTTCATAGGACAAAGTGGGGTGGAGTCTGGCTACCTGCTTGGTATAGAGTCAGGGATGGGACAGAGAACAGAAGTGATCCTGTCCCACCAGCTTACTCTCTTATCTTGGAGCCCTGACGACCAGGAGGCCTCGGTTACTTGGGAGGGCACTGGGGAGGAAGGGGACCATTAAGGGACGTCAGCCTAGAGGTAGGTTTTCTGCGTCAGAGACTGGTTTTGTGTGTGCTGATAGCTCCCTGGAATTTAGGGAGGATGGGACCAGATGAGACTTGGGAATATTATAGTACATTTTAATCTGGTGGTTCTTTTTTTTTTTTTTCCTTTTTCTCCCCAAAGCCCTCCAGTACATAGTTGTATATTCTTCGTTGTGGGTCCTTCCAGTTGTGGCATGTGGGACGCTGCCTCAGCGTGGTTTGATGAGCAGTGCCATGTCCGCGCCCAGGATTCGAACCAACAAAACACTAGGCTGCCTGCAGTGGAGCGCACGAACTTAACCACTCAGCCACGGGGCCAGCCCCTAATCTGGGGCTTCTTAATGTGTGGTTTCTGGACCAGCAGTATCAGGGTCACCTGGGAAGTTGTTACAAATGCGAATTCTTGAGTCAGAATTCCTGACTTCAGAAGTTCTCGGGGTGAAGACTTAACAGCTGTTTCTGATGCCCGCTGAAGTTCGAGAACCTTTGTAACTCATAGTGTAGTGTGAAAAAATCACCCCAGACCTCTTCATGGTTGATTCATTTAGGGCTTCACAACACACTCTGATGTCCACTGAATGTCTGTAGATCTCTATGAAAGCAGACTCATCCCCGGGCACAGCTCTTCCATAGCTCAATGTGATTACCCAATATTTCAGGACTGACTTTTTTCATTGCAACCTGCATGGATCTTTGGCCAGAATCGTTGGAGTTGGCTGTCAGTTATCCCTTCATTCTGGGCTGGGCACGTGCAGGTAAAGCCAGTAAGTTGTTTAAGGGGAGAGCCTAGGCTTTGGAGCCAGAGAGACCTTGGTTTATATACCTGCTCTGCCATCTACTAGCTGTGCGACCTCAAACAAGCTACTGAATTGCTCCGATCCCCAAAAAGTGCTGGCTCCCTTTCCCTACCCTTAGGGTTCTGCTCTGTGATGATGGGTTCATGGGTATAAAGGATACCCATTGAGTGCCTACTCATACCACCGAGCACCTACCATGTGACACTGTGTGGCCATTATTCCACTGGTGACCATCACAGCTCTACAAACTATGGATATAATAGAGACATCTACCAATAGTTCTTCAAGGAGGATGTTTTACTCCATTTTACAGATATGGCAACTCAATAATTTACCCAAAGTTATTCAGTTGGGCGTTGGTGAAGCCTGGGTTCTAACCCTAATCTGCTTGGCACCAAACTCCATGGCCTTTCTACTATATCACAGTGCCTCCAATTGTTACCCTTACCAATTAATAGCAGGTAACAGGGTCTGTCAATACCTTGACCAATAGAATTGACTATAATGGAAGGACTCTGAGTCACAGGGGCAGTCTGGTGGAGAGGAAAGTGGGTGGAGATGGCAAAAGAGTCAGACTTGGTCGCTGTGGAGTATTGGTGCTAGAAAAGAAGGTGTTGGAAGAAGAGGTTTGTGGACATGGCTCCTAGAGGTGTCAGCCAGGTGAAACCTGCAGAGACAGACATGCAGAAGATGGAGCAGCATGCAGTGGTTGATTATGCTCCCTGCCTCACCTCCACAGAGCCCCTTGCCAGCAACACTTCCACTCTCATTCGTCTCAACTACAGAAGTAGTGGCTCCAACCGGCCCCTTTCCTGTGGGGGCCTCTGCAGGCAGCCTGTGGAAAAGTGTAGGGATGGGGAGAAGCGCCTCTCAGGTGTCACTGGGGGCAACAACAGACTAATGACAAGTGTGCCTCTGCATCCCTTGGCAGGCAAGAGAGCTAATGATGCATGGTAAAGGCCAGGTGACTGGACTAATAAACAATGTAAAACAAAGGATTTTTTCTTTGACAAAAACATGTTTTAAATGAAGGGGGAGTCCTGATATCTGGTAGGAGTGGAAGCTTTGTCCTCTCACGGATCCAACTCTCATTTATGAGCAGAATGCAAGAGAGAGGCAAGGAGATGCAAAACCCACTCCCTTGGGAAATCATTTTCTTGCGGTCCTTTCTGATTATCAAAGTAAATTGGATTCACCAAAACAGAAATGTGAAAAGCAATTAAAACCACCCACAATCCCAAAACCTGGTGGTGACTGCTGTTTATCTTTTAATGTAATAACTCTGTATACACACATACACATATATGCATATACATATATAACAAAACAGGATATGGTACATACTTTTTTTAGCCTCCTCAACTGTAGTAGTAGCTCCAATCTGGACCCCTCCTGTGGTGGACTCTGCACCCAGCATGGGGGAAGGTGTAGGGATGGGGAGAAGCACCTCTTGGGTGGCAGAGGACCAGCTATAGATGTATAGATGTAGACATAGATTTATTTTGTTGTTACGCGCTGCCAAGTCGGCTCAGACTCCCGGCAACCCTATGAATGAGTGATGTCCACAATGTCCTGTCCTCAACAGCCCTACTCAGCTCCTGTAGACTCATGCCTATGGCTCCCTTTATGGAGTCAGTCCATCTCATATTTGGTCTTCCTCTTTTCCTGCTGCTTTCTACTTATCCCAGCATTATTGTCTTTCCCAAAGAGTCCTGCCTTCTCAGGATGTGCCCAAAGTAGGACAGCCTCAGTTTTGTCACTTTTGCCTCCAGCGAGAGTTCAGGCTTAATTTGCTCTAGGACACACTTGTTCATCTTTCTGGCAGCCCAGGATTAAAAATAGATTTATTTACCAAAACAGAATAATGGTACATATTTCTTTCCAACATTTGTTTTTCACTTAACAGACACAAGCAGAGTCTCATATTTATATTATTTGAGACTGTGATTTTAAATGGCTGCAGAACATTCTGTCATGTCAATGTTTCAATTTACTTAACTAGTTCTAATTGGGCATTTAGATTGTTTTCAAATTTTTATTTTCACTCTCAACATTATGTTAGTGTGCACAGTTTTCTGTACCATGGCCAAGAATGACTATTATCATTAAAAAAAAATCTAATCAGTTTGAAAGCTGTCTTGTTTTAATGTTTCTTTCTTTGCTTACTGGGAAGATGGAACATTTCTTCAAGTCATCCATTTGTATTTCTTCTGTTATGAATTGGCTGTCATGCCTTATTCAAGTTTACTCATGGAATATTCATCTTATCTTGTTTTGCGACTGACTATTTGATAGTAAGGACATTAACTTAACCCTTTGTCATACCTAAGATGGCAAGTATTTTCTCTTGTTTGTAGTTTATCTTCAAATTTGTGTCTGGTGGCATCTTGATGGTGAGGAGAGTTAAATTCTTACATAAGATCTTTTCTTTTCCACTGTCATTTCTTCTTTCTCTTCTCTTCTTAGGAAGGTCTTCTTTATTTTGAGATAAGATATAGAGCCATCTACATTTGATTCTATATCTTTTATAGTTAAAAAATTTAACTCTTTAACCATCCTTGAATTTATTTTGGTACTTATTGTGAGGTAGGTGTCTAAATGTATTTTTCTCCAAAATAATTCACCTACAATCTCAGCATCACCGTTCTTTCCTCATTGATCTGAAAAGAACATCTGTATCAAATACCAACTACACACACACATATTGATATTAATGTGTGTGCTTGTGTGTGTATCTTGTCTGTTAAACTGGTCTATTGTTATATCCATCTAACATTTGATTCCGGCTTTCTAACACATTTTAATAAATGCAGTGTAAGTTATCACTCATTATTCATCTTTTTCTAAACTTGCCTGGTACTCATCACATGTTTATTCTCTCAGCTGAAGCTTTATAACTCTATTCCTTTGAGTCCCAGATGTACTTCCTTCAAGTGGATTCTATGCAACCCTATAACCTCATAATTCATTCCTCTTTTTTAAACCTAGTTTGAGTGGATTTCTGTTCCTTAAGGTTTTATCTCAGCCCTATTCTCTCTTCACTTCCTCCTTCCGTGATCTTGTCTAAACATTTGACGTCTATCATCTTTAGAAAGATCCTGATGTGTATCATAAAAAAAGCTCGTGTTTATTGCTTACTATGTATTTGGAGGCATCATGTTATTTAATTCTCTTTAAAATCCTACAAGATAGGTAGTTGTATCATCTCCATTTTACAGATAAAGACACCCAGGCTCAGAAAAGCTAAGTAATTTGTCCGAGCTCACACTGCTACTGTGTGGTAAAAGCCAGGATTCACATTCTGTTCTGACACACCTGCCATGCTACACTATATAGCATTTAAAAGAAAGAAAATTGAATATTAAATATTCTGTCCGCTTTAAAATGGAAAATTATAGCAACCATAGATACAGACTTCTGTTTTGGGAATTGAAAATGACACAAGAACCAATATGCTGTACTAAAGGGAGGCTGTAATGGCAGAGTGCTTAAGGACATTGGCCCTGGCTGCTTGGGTCTGAAGCCCAGATGCACTCAGTGGATTAACGGCAGATGACAGAATCCATGTATAGCAGGCTCCACACTTCCTGGTACATAGCAATTCTAAGATACACATTTTTCTCACATTTTAACATCTTTGAAACCAGTAGGCTTCTCACAACCAGTTCAATTGGCAGTATTTATCTTACAATTGATGGCATCTTAGATTTGATAAAACAAGGTATTAAAGGGCTGAATAAATGTTTAACTATTACACAAGACGACCACTCATCCATTCAGCAAATATTTATTCCATGTGAACTATGTGCCAGGAACTACTCCTCTAGGGACTGGAAGAGAGTAGTAAACACAGCAAAAATTCCTGCTCTCATGAAGTTTACCTTCTAGTGGAAGACACACATGAAATACAGATTAACAAGGAAAATACATAGTACATCAGATGGTGATAGGTAATAAGTAATAAGTGAAACAGAGTAAGGGGAATGGAAAGTGGTGAGGGGTGGGAGTGTTATTTTAAATAGGGTGGTCAGGGAATGCTTCACTGACTGCGTGACATTTGAAGAGACCTGAATGAGATGGGAGGGTGAGCCATGAGGACAGCTCAGGCAAGATCTTTCCAGGTAGAAGGCAGAGCAAGCGCAACGGCCTTGAAGTGAGAGCACCGGCCAGTATGGCTGGAGTGGAGTGAGTACAGGAAAGTAGATGAGGTGGGGAGGGGGAGCGCTCCAGATTATGGCTGGAAACTTTAAGTATATGGGTAAGGATTTCTTGAAATCCTTTCAAAAGGCTCTAGATCTGAATAGGAACTGCGTATTGGGGCTCAGAACCACCTAGCAAGGACTGCTGAGTGTCATGGCTACACTGCATTTAAAGCTGGGGGGAGCTACGGGACAGCTAGGGGGTGGCAGTGGCATTAATTGAGCGAAAGCAAGGAGAGAGACAGTTCCACTTAGTCTCTTAAACACACTAATGCACAGTCAAAATGATTCATGGTGTAGAACAGTTTGAGGGCAGAATGATAATGATACGTGATCAGAATAATTAGATGAGGCTACTGTGAAAAAAGTGACATTCAAGGCTTAACATTACTGATGAGGCACAGCACAAACTGGCCTTGGTTTGATCTTTCAAAAGGCATGCTGCCACAACATCCATCCGTCCCTTGAGTGAGCTGGACAAAACGCCAGTTATTTTAAGAATACTGAAGAACATTTACAGGGTGATTACGTACAGGATAGAAGGGTACAGAAGTCAGATTTCTGTTACCATTTAACGTATGGTGTACATTTTTAAAAAATTTATTGTTTCTTAGAAACCAAGATGCATAGTGTTTAAGAGCATGGTCTTTGAAGGTAGACAGAGCTGGGCTCAAATGTCAGTTTTGTCACTTACTCCCTGTGCGACTTTGGTTAAGTAACCAACTCAAGCCTCAGTTACCTCATCTGTAAACTGGGAATGATACCACCCAAGCTCAAAGAGTTGCTGTGAAGATTAAATGAAAGAATGCGTGTACAGTGCACAGCATGGTGACTGCTTAACAGAACTGCAGCTGCTTCTTCCTACTGCAGATGCATCCTGTCCATTATGCTTACCCCTTGAAACAGAGGGACTTAAATTTACACCGCCATCAAATTACATAGGCTGGGGCCGGCCCGGTGGCGCAGCAGTTCAGTGCGCATGTTCCGCTTCTCGGCAGCCCGGGGTTCACCAGTTCGGATCCCGGGTGCGGACATGGCACCACTTGGCAAAAGCCATGCTGTGGTAGGCGTCCCACAGATAAAGCAGAGGAAGATGGGCATGGATCTTAGCTCAGGGCGAGTCTTCCTCAGCAAAAAGAGGAGGATTGGCAGCAGTTAGCTCAGGGCTAATCTTCCTCAAAAAAAATATATATGCAAAATAAAAAATACATATGCAAAATAGTAACACAGTAAAAGCAAAGAGAAAGTAAAACATTTCCTCAGGTTCTAAAGGCAGTTCTAGCATTCAGAGTATACACGTTGAACTTAAAAAGAAAAGCCTCCAAGTTGACTTTTTAGATATCCAGTAAGTCTCACAGCAACATACAGAGAAGCACGCTTTTCGCCATCAGTAATCTTTCAGAGGCCCTGTGAGGTGCAGAGTTGTGAAGAAGCTCAGTGAAGAAGCTGAGACAAGAAAGACAGGTTCTATTGAGAACTCCCCCACCAGTCCCACAAATGCAAGGTGTGGCCGTTTTTTTTTTTTACTTAATTAGAAGCCGTTAAACGTCTAACAATCAGAAAACTCCCTCACATAAAAAGAAGTGTGTTGTCATTTAATCCAATCATATAACCTTTGATCATTAGGCCGGGTTGTCAGGAATTTTCAGAGAATGGACAGTTCTCCCTCTAGCCCTGCTTTATCCCTGAGGCATATCTTGCTCAGAATGGAATGAACTTCAACAATGAGTACAGTTCATCAGTGCACACAGACATTGCTGAAAGTACATTTATTAGAAAGCTCTTACATTCGTTAGGTTTCCATATTTTATTTTCAATGTTTTCCTGGAATTTTCAGGGCCACATAGGCCCCCATATTTGAAGTGTTTGTACTAAAGCTTCTAATGCCTTCTTAATGACGGCGCTTGGTTAATCTGCAGACCTATGAGATCATATGATTCCTACTGACAATTCAAGAGACTAGAATTTGAGAAACTTAGATTAAACAAATCAATCCAAGCTCTTAAGGCTGAGCACATGGAAGAAAAATGAACTTATCCATAGTGATATGGATTGTATGATCTTTATTATTTTTTAATCCATTAATCTAAAAATCATACATATCAGATCAAACAGGAGTACCACAGTATGCTTTATTTTGCAGGTATTAATTAGGTCACTAAATTGATATATCCAAAACTTTAGGCAGCAGCAAGGATCAGTTCTTCCAAAGAAGCTTCAGTAAAAACCAATTCTTTATATTCATGAGTTCAAAGTCCTACTGTCTGATCCACTGCTGTACTGACATAAAAATGAATTCACTGAGCCTAGCTAATTGAATACTCAGGTCATAGATTTGGGGCTTCCCGTATTTTATTGGAGTTGAAGCAGCTTTTGTTTTAACTCTGTTGATATTTTGTATTTTAATCTTAATTCTCAAAGAAGAATTAAACATATGTTTGCTAATTCTCTAGGATAACAGCCAGGATACCTAATGAAGAATTAGTGATATTAGTCTCCTACCCAAATGGCAGAAAACGTTTAAATGAACCCATAATTTTGAATGTATCTGTATTTCCAATTCACATACTTAACAAGGTCACAAGCTGATTTAAATAATCTGGCTTCTAGACATTCATCTCAAAAATATTTATTGAAATGAAGCCACTGTTCTTTATGGTGCCATCATTTTGACCAAATAACAAATAAGCAATTGTTTTCACAGGAGATTTTAAAAGAAAACACTCTTTATATACTTAGCAAATCGTGGAGAGCTTGAGTCTGCAAGTCAGAGCTAGAGCGTTCTAAGGGAGGTGTAATTGAGCAATCTGACTTGCTACTCCAGTTTGGAACACATGCTTTCGAGATGAACACATAGACGAACAGTGAAGAAAGATGTTGATGTCTTTTCTTTCTTTTTAACAAAAGTTTCTAATTCCAATGATTGGCAAAGAGCTCTGGCATCAGTTAATGGCAGCAACACAGTGGCGAGCATCTGCCTTGTGCTGAGAGGTAGTTTGGGACTTAATCCTTGGATTTAATAACAAACTTTATTTAAGGTTTACGCTTAATTTTTTAATCCATGGAACATTTTGAGCTAAAAGCAGAGATCTTTGGAAACTTTTGGTTTTAGTCATATAGAGATAAAATAGCCTGATAAACGTCTGCCTTATGCTAATAACAGGTGTGCAAAGCAATCATGTGGGACCCCAAGAAATACGACACTGTGCTTCCAAACGAAAGGGCAATTCAACAGCCTAGCCAATCAAGCAGACACCGGGATGAGTGGTCTCTAGTACCTTACTCCAGAGGCCAGAGCCATCAGAGGTGCCTTCATGGATATAAATCTATATCAAGACCAACACATTTACAGAATAATCCCAGTCCAGCTTTGGCTGGCAGCCATCTGACTGATGACACTTCAGGGCGCACTAGCCTCTAGAACTAGCACTTGCTGCTGTGAGCAAAAAGAAAGCAACACAGTAAAAATATCAGAACTTATTCACCGAGGGAATGGGAGAGTGTAGGAGGCACACAAAGTGTACAAGTTTTTTTGTTTTTTGTTCTGTTTTTAGTGGAGGATGAATCAACTTTGTGAACAAGTTAAGGCTCCAAGGGAACAAAAATCTAAATCATAACCCTAAAAAACCATAACCCACTCTATATCAACACCTTAATGAAAAGGTGAAGATCTTGCTTCATCTTTCAGCAAAAAAAATGTCAAGTCTGAGATAATCAATATATTCCAAACTCCAGAAGGAAAAAAGAGACATTCTTGTTAAAATACAGTTGTAATGAAGCAAACAGCCAGGCTTTTGCTATTAAACACAATACTGTGAAGCCATTTCCTTTTTTTTCAAACTGACAGAAAAAACACTAAATAGATTTAAATAATCCTGATTAGAAGGTGAGGAGAGGAAATCTTATTACAAACTAAATTTTATGTTTGCCATCAATGAAAAATAATTCATTCTATTCTTGAATTTATTTTCTGAAGTTAAATTCTCTAACAGCTTTGATTTTGCAAGTAATGTCAAAGTAGCAAAATACAAGTAACTACAACATATAAAATTATACTTCAGCAGAAATGCTTTCATAATTGGATCCAGGGGCTTAAAATCATTATTTACTTAAAAAAAAACATATTCTACACCACAATTTTTCTTTCAATTACACTTTAACAAAGGAAGAAAAAAAAACGGTCCTAATACATTTTTTTCTTAAATAAGTGCCACTCACGCCCAAGTTAGCTAGCAACTCACTGAGGTTAGTCTGCATATCTTAATCAATTGCACAGCATTTCCTGGCTTTTAGCCAATGGAAACATAACTCCTGATGGCAAAAACAAAAAGCACTAGGGCTGGCCCAGTGGCGCAGCGGTTAAGTTCACATGTTCCACTTTGGCAGGCCGGGGTTTGCTGGTTTGGATCCCAGGTGCGGACCTACGCACTGCTTGTCAAGCCATGCTGTGGCAGGTGTCCCACATACAAAGTAGAGGAACATGGGCACAGATGTTAGCTCAGGGCCAGTCTTCCTCAGCAAAAAAGAGGAGGATTGGAGGCAGATGTTAGCTCAGGGCTAATCTTCCTCAAAATAAATAAATGTGGCTGTCATCTAGCTTGGTGATGTTTGAAAAAAAAACAAAAACAAAAACAAAAAGCACTAGATTGAATTGACTACACAGACTGATAACCAGTACGACTTTTCCTTCTTCCAATCATATAAGAGATAAAGACAACAATTATAAGGAAGCCCAAGGCCACACCCACTGCAACAGGAATAAGAAAGTTGAGGTCAGAGTCAGCAGAACATTCTTCAGCTGTTAGAAAAGAACAGACAGAAAGCAAAGAAAGGAAATTAGTAAGGAATGCAATTAGGCAGAAACAAGCAAACAAGAAACAAGCATTTTGAAAGTGTACACAGATTAGTCTTTTATAGCATTACGCCAATTTTCTTATTTTCTCTATATCCACCCAAATATTTCTAAGCAACTGATTCTCCTATATCTCTCATTGTCACTTCATCTCAAATCACACCTAATTCCTCAGTACAAAAAACAGAAGTGAAGGGAAGAACAGGAAGGGGTCCAAAACACAGAATTGAGCTTCCCTAATATTGGAAGATTTCATGTTTAATTGTCTGAGCGCACCAGGGAAAAGAGCTGTCATCGACACTTACAACCATGCCTGTGTATCTCCCCCACTCCTCTCTCCCTCGCTGCAACGATCATTAAAATATAAATAAGAATTCTGTATGAGTAATAAAATTTAAGTTAAAAAGGACTTAGGATCAAGAAAGTGCAGCATAATTTTTTTCACTGGGGCATTAGGTAGCTACCAGGTTATGTAGAATCCTCTGCAGCTAAGCAGTGCCCTGGAAGAATGACAGCAGAATCCAATACATAGCAGTCCATTCCATCGGACCACCACGAAGGCAATGTGCAGCGCAGCAGATTCTCTGGATCCAGACAGAACTGAGTTTGAATCTTGACTCCTTCCGTTATTGGCTAAAGGACCTTGGTCAGGCTATTTAAACTAGGCCTCACTTTCCTAATCTGTAAAAGGGGGATAATAATACCTAATCATAAGGTATTTGAGGATTAAATATAATTATATTTCTAAAGCATCTGATGCCCATCAGGTGGTCAACAAGTGTCCATTCCCTTCTTTTTTCCTCCCATGTTTGTGATCTCATCCAAGGGGGTTTAGGTTTTGAAGTAGCAAACAGAGATCAAAACAGGAGTGTCTCAGTGCACTATTACTGCAAAAGTCAATATGCAGTACTTTAAAAAATACTTACGCAAACAAAGCTGATATCGTGTTATTTAGTCAAAGTGTCCAATTCTGATCTCATAATTTCAAGTTTAAACTAGTTTTTCTAGTGAGTAACTAGGTTTCATTGGGTTAATTTTTATCAAAATGCTAATAATGGTTTTGTTGCCTACTAGATATGTAACCTCAGTGAAGTCATTCCCCATTCTGTAAAATTATGGGGTTAGAGTAAATAATCTTTAAGGTCCTTTCCAGTATAAGTCTAATGCAATTAATAAAATGTGCTATTTGGTGTGATTTATGATTGAATAATAACTTGCATTTTCCTCTAATTTTATTTTTTCCTCCCCTTGCACTTCTGTCATTCATTAAAAAAGCTGCTAAGGCTCTGAGTATATAATATGAATTTCAGTGACCTTAGCCTTTGGTGAAAGGATTTATATATTTTACTGAAAGCCTTCAGAGACTGATAGCTGGGTACCAAGATCCTGTAATCAGTGAGCTACAGAAATCCTGAACGAACCAATATATACACAGAATGAATTAACAGAACAATCACTTCAATGTGAAACTCTCCTCAAGTCTATTAAGCTTCCTTCTTACATGTCTATACATTCAATATCTGTGCCGCACTTATAACACGGAATATGCTTCAACGGGGGCTGATTACCAAGCTCGTTTTGATGCCAACAGCTCCTCTTTACACTCCCATCTATGCTCTGCCCCACAGGGGCTGTTTGGAAGAAGCGAGAGGCTAGTGCTATGCTTCACTGCCTCCCTTCTGAGATTGCTGTTAGCTTACATTTCCTAAGTACCAGTCTGATGACAACACTAAACAGATTTTAATGCTCTAGAGATCAACAAGATGAGGTAGAGAAACACAACACAATCTCCTAATTAGTTCATAGAATATTTCTATCTTTCAATGCTAATCAAGCATCCAAAGAGAAAAACACAAGGGGAAAAAAGGCAAGTGGTTAAATATGCTTGAATCTCTTCAGTCTATATTGCTGAAAAAGAAACAGTACTTTTAAGACTCTAATTCTGAAGCTAGTTTAAGTTCTGTTGTGGCCTCTTGGGTCTGTTTTTTAACCTAGGAAAAAATCACAAGCCTGAGATACTGACTTCATCCTTAGCTTGAACTCAAAGGTATCAGCACGTAACCTAAAAAATGCTGATGGTCCTGAGGACAGTCAACCGAAAACCAAGTCTGAGCATATCTGATGGGCGTTTACGCCGCGTCAAGATTTATTTAATGAACTATGCAAAGGCACAGCGCTGAGTTCAAATCAGGATAGTTCTTATACACTGAAACAGAACACCGGGAGTGAGACAATATTTATTAATTCAATTAAGAGACAGTTATATATTTTATTCTTATAATGGCCATGTTAATAAGTTTAAGGCATCTTAGGTTAGGATCAAAATTTGGCCAAGGCTTCTTAAAATAGACCTTAAAACATTGCGCACCGATGTTCTTTTTAACAAGTTTGTCTTCAGGACCAATAAACACAATGTTTTATTTTAAGTTGATCAAAGAGAACAGTTTTTATTAATAAAGACTTATCTCAAAATGCTGGGACTGATTTAAGAATTAAAGTTTCAACATAATCTTTAAAGAGCAAAGTGTTTCAAAAGTGAGAGGCAAGAAAACCTTGTTATGTGCATGTGTTTTGATATAATCAATCAGATTGCAGGTTCTAAAATTGCTCATATCCAGCGTGATGGCGCTTGAGACCAATAAAGTAAGCCAGCAACACTAGAATAAGTACTCCTGCCAAGGCTGCTCCCACCGCTATGGGCACAAGGAAGTTGTCGTCATCTGCTCTGCAGTCTTGAGCTAGATGTGGAGAAAGGACAATTGAGAACAGAAACAGTGACAAAATTTCAAATCTGTAAATTTTAAATTAAAATGACAGCACTGTCCAACACACACATTTGTTTTTTACACCAAGGTAACAAGTCACTGGCATTCGTGACGAGCAAATGAGATGTTCCACAAAAGTGATTTTCCAAATAACCAAATCATACACTTTTAAGTACCCCCAAAATGCAGTCATTTTAGATGAAAGATATACAAAATGATCACATACTTCCCATATATCTTAAACAGAAGATAATGGATAAATATAATTAGCCTTTCCTTGATGATCAGGGCTGTCAGCTTTCAGAGGCAAGCTTATGATGTTAAAGAAGCACAGTACCTGGAACCAAAGGAAAACTACACAAAGCAGACATAAGAACTCAATGCATAGCAATCTACGGTCATTTAGTATGGGAAAAGACACAAACCGGCCCTGATTATGTAACTGTTTGCCTCAAATGTTCGGTCTAGTGTGAGAGTCAGGCAAGAAAATCAATGGTTATAATTTCAAAATGTGCCATAATAGGGGCAGGCAACACACAAAGTGTCATGGAAGTGTTTCAGAGGCACACTCAACTCAGCTTTGTTACACAAGACATACTCTGAGAGAGGTGACACTGCAGCTGAGTTTTTAAGAATGAGTAGGAATTAACTACGCAGGTAATGGGGGAAAGGCATTCCAGGTATAGAAAATAGCACAGACAAAAATATGGAGGGTGAGAAAACACGGCACTTCAGGGGAAATGCAAGCAGGTTGGCATAGCTAGAACAATGGATCAAGAGGTACTCTTGGCTGGAAAAGTAGCAGAAAAAGAGTACTAGGACCAGCTCGCAAAGGCATTGTATGCTAGGTAGTTTGGCCTTATACTTATTGAGAAAAAAAAATGCAGCAGGATATTTATTTCAGAAGTTATTGCAGATGGAAGACTGGTGGCAGCTCTATTGCTAGAAGCCAGATGACCAAT
This sequence comes from Equus quagga, assembly GCF_021613505.1. Taxonomy (NCBI): domain Eukaryota; kingdom Metazoa; phylum Chordata; class Mammalia; order Perissodactyla; family Equidae; genus Equus; species Equus quagga. Next base: position 27,575,732 of record NC_060276.1, on the reverse strand, counting down.
AATATGGTCCTGAACTGGGTTAGCAAGGTGCAGATGCAGAAGGGACGGACTAGAGATCCAATTAGAAGGCAGAATTGATCACATGGATATAGGCAATGTGGTAAGAGGAGATAATAGAATGGTTTCCAATTCCATGCTTGAGTGATTATGTAGATGCTGGTGCCATTCATCATGACGCGGAATACAGGAGAAATATATGCATTTCAGTTGTTTGTAGTTGTTTTCATGGGGGGTTGATTTTTCATTTAACTGTTCTGTTTTTGTATGTATGGGGAGGGTGGAGAGGCCTATGTGGAAGAGAGAGAAGTTCAATTTTGGATCTGCTGAGTTTAGGAGGCCTGTGTCCCAACCAAGTGGTTGATGAACCTAAGTGGTAGTTAAAACAAGGGACAAAGATATTTCTCAGCAAGGGCAAATAGAATAAAAAGAGGACCAGAGACAAAACCCTTGGGAACACCAATACTTGAGGCATAAAGGAGCAGGAAAAGAAGTAGATAAGGCAGGTAGAAAATGGTGCCACAGAAGCCAAAGAAAGAAACAGTTTCAATTAGCATGGCAGAATAGTGTAAAATATTAGAGGAGTCTGAGAAATGTCCACTGGATCTAGCAATATGGAGGGTGGGGGGCTATAAGTCAAATTGCTGCAGCTTTAGGAGTGAATGGGAAGTGGTTGGTTAGGAGATCAAGAACATGGGATAGAGAACGTACACTTACTATGAGAAGTTTAGAAGAGAGGACAATAGGGAGGTAGTTAGAAGGGGGACACTGTCAAGAAAGGGTATCTTCAAGTTGCAAGAGACTTAAATATGTTTATAGCATGAGGGAGAGAGCCATGAGCACTTTATAGGTTGAAGATGTTGAACGGTACAAGGCCTCCTAGGAGGGAGGAAAAATGGGATTCCAGAAGCACTGACCAGGAAAAGAAAACCTCCTGAGACTGGAGAGGAGGAAGGAATGGTGCAGATGGAGATGTTTGCAGAGAAGGGAGGAGGCTAAGGTGTTGAACCACCACTTCTCACTATTTTCCATTTCCTTATTTTTTATTGTCCCAGTTCTCCTCCTAGCTTGCAATCTACCAGGGATTGATAAATCAGATAATTACGCTTATTAGAATTGTGTCGAAAATAAGAACGAATAGGCTGCAAGGCACTTCTGATTGTGCCTGCATTTAAGAAATGTGCCAGGCTTTTGCTAGCCACTGGGGCAATAACAGAACAAGATGCAATCCTGGAGTTCATGGACTTTATGACATTGACTTTAGCCGCCAGCTCAACGATCTTTTTTACTTGCTTCTTGGTTCTGTCAAGAATCCAGATAGCTGAGGTTGCCAGATGTGACTTGTGAATATATGATGTTAAAAGCACCTAGTTAGCTCCTCCCTTTCAATTTCCCAAATTACCACCCAGCATATAAACTATTAGGTGACACGTACCATAAAGTATTATGCCTTGGATTTAATATAACTTGGTTTTTAAAAAATTCATTAGTAGATTAATTTCTTATTCTGGCAACAGATTCACAGTCCTCTCTTTCTCAAATTGGGTATTTGACCTAGTACTAAAACGACTTTCATAAATACTGCCAATAAGGCTTTCATGTAAGACAAATATTCCCAGAGTAAATCAAAAAGGCAATCCGCTAATATAAAGATCTTTCCAGATGCTGTCACTTACTTAAAATGCTCTCAATTAGTATGAAGTATTAATTTATAATAACTATGGATTTTACGAATTCAACTTTAAAAAATTCTTTAGGTAACAGAAATAAATTTTGGTGAAACAAGAATTTTAATAGATTCACATCCCGAAGAAAAGAAAATTTCATTCTATATTCTGATCATTTGCCTAATGTACACTTGAGACCATATTGAAAATATTTCTGGAGAAAGGAAAAGTGTATTTGTGGAAGAGTTTAACAGTCACAGAAGCAGTGAAGATTTTTAAAGATAAGTTTCACGGCCATTGAAATTTCAATGAAAAGTTTGACGTAGATTAAAAAATACTGTTAATCTTCAATTTTCTGTTAGTTCAGAAATTTTTCAAATACAATTTTCAGTGTGAGTTGGAAAACTGAGATATACATTTCTAACAAAATATAAAACTCCTCTTAACCAACTGTCAAAATTTCTCTTTGGAAGAATCAGCGTTAACAACCACATTCTTAAGTGACATCTTATTCTATATTACATACCTTTTGATCTATAGTCAAACTGTTTGAAGTATATCACATGAACCTGAAAAGATACTTGAAGCTACCCAGTATCAACCAAACATGTCTATGCTAGTTTCAAAAACAAGATATGGTAATTATTGATGCAGAAAGTTGGCTAGCAGGGTAAAAGATAAGGAGATGGGTGGGAGAAAGATGAACCCAAGACAATTTAACATCATCTACCTGAGTAAACTGAGATGAAATGCTATAATCTTAAAAATATCTGAGTCTGATAAGAATTCCTCCTGAAAAATGCAAGAAACTTCAGATGGTGCATTTTTACACTGTATGTAAAGTATGTTCTTGATACATAACAAGTAGCTTCTTACCATCCCTTCTAAAAATACTCAGATCTTCATTGCAATGGAAACTATCACTCAAAGAAACAAGAGTAACAGGATTTTAAAGCCCTCAGCCCCCAGATGAAGAAACTGAGGCCCCAGAAGTTAAGAAGCTGGACCAAAGTCACAGGGTAGCAGAGTCGGGAGCTGTGATGATTAACTGGTAGTCACATGGCTTAACTGGGTAATCCAGAGGAAAGTTACTAGCCAGGTTGCTAAGTTTTTTGTGTGTAATATGCTAAGGTGACTGGGAGTATTTGGAAATTGGAAGGTTCAAGTATTTTAGGGTGATCTGAGAGAGAGATTGCCCACAATCCTATTTAGGTTCGGATCAATAGTTTGGTTTGTATGGCTGCAATATACAGCTGCTATGTATAGACACTATAAGTAGTCTAAATTTAGGAGTTGAGAAAAGTGTACAAAGAGATACTCTGAAGCTTTTACTATGAAATAAATAGTCTAGATCACTGGTTCCCTAATTGGCTACACATCAGATTCAGCTAGGGCGCTTACACACACAGACACACAGACACACACAGACACAGACACAGACACACACACACACACACGCACGCACACGCCTTGTCCCAGACCTGCTAAGTTAAATCCTCTAGGAATGGAGCCTGGAATCTGAATTTTTATAACAAGTTTCCCAGGTGAGATTCTTATTCTGTAGCCAGCCCAGCATCAGTAGAGACCTATGTATGGGATGACTCTTCCAGACAGCAATACACAGAACATTTTGCAAATAATTTAGTTCTACTTCTAAGCATTTTTAAAGTTTTTCCTTTTGGAAGAAATTGCCATTAGGTAGTATACAAAATCTTGACTTTAACCAACAGGAAAAAATGTGAGCAAATTTCCTTACGAAATAAACGAACCTTTATTGTTTTTTTAGAAGCAATATGATGAGCAAATGAACAAGCAAATATCTAAAGAGAAATACCATACATCAACTAGTGGTTTAAACATTTGAAAAAGAAACATGAGAAGTATTTACATGGACCAGTTTCTTTATACAAATGCTAAAACATGAAACACACCTAGAACTAAATAGCATGTTAGATTATCAAGGTGTAAACCCACTAAAACAAAGAAAACTACAAAAGGTACAAAGAATGTGGCTATAAGAAATAATAGTGTAAATAACAGTATACAAACTGGCCCACGTAAAGTACAAAAATATTCAATGAAGTCAGATTTTCTATAAAACAGTGCTAATTAGAGGTATTTTAATATGAATCAGGTATGTAATCTAAATTTAGAAACTTTTAGAAACATTAACAGCGTAAAGCCAGTGCCACCCACTTGTGCTTCCAATTTTTATTTTTAAAAAAAGCTGCTTTGTTTTGACTCATGAGAAATATCTAAGGCCCACGTTCTCATAAGCATTATCCATTTTTATAAGGTTAACAATCTTACATTAAAACACTATTTAAATAAAAAATAATTTTTAAAAATTAGATTTATATTTAGTCTTTAAAAAGTACCTTAAGTTGGCAACGCAGCTCAATGTAGCTTTAAGAGAAAGACTAGTCAGAGTCTGATCCTGAGTCAGTAAGATTTTCAGGCTACTCTAAATGGAGAGCAAATTTAAGTGGGAGAAAATATTTATCACACCAATATAACTCGAAAGATAGTTACAGACATACATGTGCTAATACGCAATTGTCTGTGTGTGTGTGCACGCGTGTGTGCATGTAGGTAATCTATCAAATTAATTCAACATCAATAATATCGTGGAACCCAGAGATCTCATTTTCTAGTGAATGGGGGGGAGGGGGGACACACATAATCTCCCACACACAAAAACACAGGAACCTTCCATATATGCTGCATATTAACAATTTTTTAATATTTGCTCAGCCATTCCAATAATAAAAATGATCTCTCAGAAGCAGCAAGAACTACTTGATGTGTTAACTATCAGGCTGAAATGTTTTGCTTTCTCATATAAACATTAGGTGGTGCACAGTAAATGGACAATTGGTGCATCTCCCCAGAGCACAAAACTGAACACAAAATACATGAATTAATAATGACTCTACCATAATGAACAATAATAATGTAAGTTTTGATTAGCACAGAACCACTTAAATGTGAAAGCCAAATTAGTAAATGTTGTGGCAATCAATGCAAGCTGGAAACAAAGAACTACCTTTTAATGGACTAAGAGAAGACCAAGACTTTTGCGTTAGGTGCAAGTTACTTTATAAGAAGTGTAAGTGCACTTCTTTATCTAGGTTCTAGGACATACTGGCATTTCTTCTTAAGGAAAAGAAAAGAAGAAAACATACTACCACCAACAAGGATACTGGAAGGCTAAAGAGAAACCTACATTAATCTTAGCACTGCAGGTAGAGGCCAATTTACGGGTACAAAGGACTAATGCCCGAAACTGGCACTGCCTAGCAATTATCTCTAAAGCACCTAGAAAATGGATTGAAATGCCCAGTTGGAATAGTCTTGTGTCTTGCAATTTAAAAGATTGAAATATCCAGTTTTTTTAAAAAGGATTAAACAATAAGATTAACACCTATTCTAAAACTTAAAAAGCTTTTTTATCTTTTGTCATTATAGCCACATTGAATACAAATGTATTCAAAAGGCATTAGAAAAGCACTCATTGCTAAGAACATAACACTACTAGACCAGACCCTGTTGAAACCTACTGGCCTATCTCTCATAGGTCAAATACGCAGCCATGCCAAAGCAGCTAAGTTCACCTGCAAACAAAATCACCAAAAAAAAGCAAAAGGAGCAAGTACAAATCCACTGCAGAATTTGTCGTCTCAATATGACTACATGCAAGAAATAATTTCTTTTTAAAAACTGGTTTTCTTCAACTGTATATTTCTAGTCAGAATACCCAAAGTGAAAACACCGAAGTAGTAATTCAAGACAATAAAATAGAACCTATAATCCAGGTGATTTTGCACATGCCTTTTGCTGTAGAAATAACAGCTTTAAATTCCTTGGTAGGGGAAACCCAAAATCACGTGACTAATTTGTAGTTTATAGTTTTGGGGGTGTTTTTATTTAAGTTCAAAATCCCCCATACCATCCATTCTAAGATCAGAACTGCAACTAAATATACCTTAAATTGAACAGTATTGCATACTGGAACTTGTACTTGCTTTATTGTTTTGTAACAGAGATCACTAATCCAGAGATGGATTAGTGTTACAGAGTCTGATATCCAGCATAACTTTTTCTTCTGCCAATTAGGTAAGCAATCACTATAACGATAATCAAGCCTGAAAGGCCAGCACCAACTATAATTGGTATTAGAATGGTGTCATCATCCAGCGAACACTCTTGGGCTGTAGGTGAGAAAAAGTGTGTAACAAATAATGAGTATAATCAAAAAAGAATGTCCAAAAGTAAAAGATGTTGATTCAAAAGTCAGAAATGTTCTTACAAGATCAACTTCAAGTAATTAAGACAGGTATACAGTCATGGGTCACTTAACAACAGGGCCACATTCTAAGAAATGCGTCGTTAGGTGATTTTGTCGTTATGTACTCACAGAGTGTGCTTACACAAACCTAGATGGTATAGCCTACTACACACCTAAGCTATACGGTACTAATCTGATGGAACCACCATCATATACGCGGTCCATCATCAACTGAAACGTTGTTATGCGTCCCATGACTGTATTTTAATGATAAAGTTACAGAAAACTATGGATTGTTCTAGAATTAAAATCCTAAAACTTATCTGTCCTTTCATTATGCATGTATGTGCATATACAGATATTCATATATATGAATACATATTTACTCATTTATATCTATGACTAAACAAATACATGTGTATTTGTGTTTCTTTGTTTATATTCCAAGTCCTTTCCAAAACAGAAGTGAGGTATTACTTTATTGGAAATGAACAGAGCTAATCTAGCCAGAGTAACCTCTTAGTAGTAGAGTGAATGTCTTTTGGGAAACTAGGAACAGATCAGGAAGGTTTAATCATGGGATCAGAACAGCCAGGCTGGCTCTGAACTCCTTTAGAGCAGAGATAGTCCATGAGCCAAATCTGGCCCAAGAGCTAAAAATGGCTTTTAAACATTTTTGAATGGTTGGAAAAAACAACAAAAGAAGAATATTTTGTGACACATGAAAATTACATGAAATTCAAATTTCAGTATCCATAAATAAAGTTTTACTGGAACTCAGCCACACTCATTTGTTGACTGCCTATGGCTATTTTCGTGCTACAACAGCAGAACTGAACAGCTGTGACAGAGCTCGTGTGGCCTCCAAACCTAAAACATTTACTGTCTGGGCCTCTACAGAGAAAGTCTGCAAATCCCTGACTTGGAGTATATGATTTTGGTGGCTGCAAAAGTCAAGAAACTGGGACCTCTCACTAATTTGAGTGTGTTCACTACATTTATCAATGTGGTTGGGGCTGGCTGCCCACAGGGACTATTCTTTTCTATTTCTAGAGAGTAGTCCGATCCAGTGAAATCTAATCAGCACTCTTTCACCTCGCTGTGAGTCTATTTCCTCCTCGACGCAGTCCAGTACTACAGCGTGTTGTATTTCTAGGCACCCATAGTCAAGAACCTAGTTCCACAAACAGATTATGCTTCTGTGATCAGTATGAAATGTATACTCCTTTGACCGACATTTTTAATTCTATGTGCATAAAAACCAAAGTTTCAAATTCGAGAAAGAACATAGCTCATCTCTACTACAGCTGGCAACAGGCTTGAGCTGATATTACACTGCAAATAATTTTAAATTCTAAACACAAATCTGGGCCTAAAATTAGGGCAATGATGTAGGGAAGCTAGATAAAGACTTAAAAATAAAACTATTACATGATTAAAATAATTGAAGTACATAAGTAAAACTGACAAAAGGGAAAATGAATTCTTGAAAAAAATTTTTTAAGCGTGATTAACCTCTCCAGTCACAAGAACGGTAGGGTGAAGAGTCCCATTTATCTGGGCCCAGCCAAGTGAGGCTAGGTATTCAGCACTATCGCAAAAGCAGTTGAATGGCTCACAGCATATTAACTTTGAAACACAGCTTCCACATTTCCTTCAAAACCGTAGAATTAATTGTTAAAAAGGATGTGGATGACTGGAATAGCTCTGCTCAGCAGCGTTGCGATCCATAAACCCCCAATTTTAAGTAATCAGTTTAAAAGGACAAGTCAATTAAGGAATTTTATGTACTTTCTTTTCTTCATGCAAATTTTAATCTTGTAATGCCAAATGCATCTTTCATATTCGTATAAACATCCTGTAATGAGCCCTTCACAAAGGTTTCATTAAAAATCTGATAAATACCACCATTAGCCCTGAGTAGATCTTTAAAAAGCCTCACTCATATTGGCACATGCTTTTAAAACTCTCCAGATCAATCCACTGGTCAAAACATAATTCACGATATTTGAGGCTTTGCTACCGCAATCTTTTGTCTTAACAAAATAACACCAAACTGCTTTTATTTGGGTATGAAAATGTTTCCAGCAAGAAGATGGCCGTAAGAAAGCAGATGTAAGATGCTCAAAGCTGTTGCTTACAAGTGCCATCCTCCTCACAAACTAAAACCTACGAGGGACTGCTCTACCCGAAAGCTCACTTAAAGCTTCTGTCAGTTTTTAGCTTTAAGAACTTTGTTGCAAACCGTTTTCAGATCACAAAAAAAAAATCTGGTTGGAGCAAAATGATGAACCAAATATAGTTGCACAACTTGCTCAGGCTATGAGAACTCCACAACAGAGGTGAGGTGAATTTCTACTTCTCTATTTCAATGCTTAAGTTGCCAAGACTCAAAGGGAAAGCCGCCTATTGGTCAACATAAGGATATAAATTATTAATAAACCTTGCTTGACTCTTACCTGTAGAATACTTTCCATCCTTCACATTGAAAGGCTGAACCCTTAGACCAAAGGTATTTATCTGAAATTCTCCAGACACTGAAACAGTCTGCTCTTTGTTGCACATATAAGAACTTCCCAGGGGTGCATCCCAGTAGCTAAGGTTGTTATTTGCAAAGCTGAAAACTTTAAAGAAAAGAAACATGTTAGTAACTTCTTATCCTATCAACATAAAAAGGGGGACAGTCCTCAAGATTTTTCAATGAAGTATGGGAGCCTGGGGTACAGGGTCTACCCACAAAAAGCAATTCTTATGATCACCAGGTTCTTCATCTTTTTATAGATGTTTCTATACTTTAAAAATCAGTCCCACCCTTAACCATTATCTACCATACTTTGAAAATATGGGATACTGCAGAAGTGCCTTATAGTTCTAAGTTGCTGATTTTTAAGTTGTGGTCAAGGTACAATCTTCCCATGGAATCTTCTGTTCCATTAAATAAGGCACTATTTGGTAACAAGACAATTATGGTTTCTATTCCTTCAGTGTCACCCACACTCTTTTCCCCGAGGTCAATGCTTTGCTTACCAGAGCCATTAGCCAAATACATGCTGACATTCACCTCCTTCAGATAGAACCGGTTTTCATTTTTCTGTTTGAAAAAGAGCTTCCAGTTAATCAACACATCACAACTGTCTACAGGCACAGTTAATATCTACAGAAGAAAAGCAATCTAATACTATTACCCAGAAGATAAAAGCCGGTATTAGACCTGGGCCAGTCTAATACAACTGCAACCAAGTAAAGAGAATGCAAACCGTGACAGAAACCCTTTCTCTCTGCATTTTGTTTCCAATTTTTGGACCAGAGGCGTGGTCATGTGGTTCTTAGACATTCGGCAATTTATTCCCTCCATTTCATTCGAACTGTCACTTGCTGAGCCCTCACCACCCTCTAGTCTGGATCAGGAGAGCCTTGTAACTGGGCTCCCCGCCTTTCAGCCTCTCCAGCTCGAATCTCGCCTTGGCTGCTATTATCTTTCTGAAGCACTCATTTGATCAACCTGTCATTCTAGTAATTTCAGGGCTTAGCATGCACAAGGTAACATATCTAGTGCTTCAGGGAGCTAGCAAAACAAACCAGACCGGGATCCTGCCTCCACCGTGTTTGCAATCCGCCAGGGAAAATAAGATAAACACATAAATAAATAACCATATTACAAAAAAGAAAGTAAGTTAAGAAAAGTAAAAGGAGATAAGTTACTTCTAACTAGGGGAGGAACAAAAGTAATACAAGCTTAGGGTATGACTCCACTCATAGGTGGTAGTTAACATCTAGACAAAGAGAACTGATCGGTGGTTACCAGAGGAAAGGGGGAGTGGGGGAGGGCACTAGGGGTGAAGTGATGTACCTACAACATGACTAATAATGATGTACAACTGTAATTTCACAAGGTTAACTATCATAATCTTAATAAAAAAAAAGTAATACAAGCTTAGGGATGAGCCATTTGAACTGGGTAGGATTCAATTAGGAAACAAGTAGAGAAGGGTATTGGAGAAGGCAACAGCATGAGCAAAGGTAGTCAGAAAATAAGCATAATCACAAGTACGCCGGCATTTGAGAACTTACTGAGTGCCAAGCGCTGTTCTTAAAACTTCACATATGAGGCTTCACTGAACAATCACAACACCCCATCCTGAGATGGGGTAACAAAGCGCAGAGAGGTTAAGTAACTTTCCCCAAGGCTATATGGTTAGTAGTCAGTGAGCTGGGATTTGAACCCAAGAAGTCTGGCTGCAGAGCCTACGTACTGGTTACTACTATGCTTTCCTGCCTCACTGGATGTGCACAGGGAAGAGGGTGAGGGGAGCATGAGATTCATGAAGAGGGAGAGAAGGAAACAAGACGCTGGATATGCAGGCTACACTGCACAGGGGGCGGAGGCGGCTTGAACTACCCTGCCATGGAATTGAGATGTTATTTTGTTGGCAAAACAGAACCACTGAAGGTTTTGGAGGAAGAGCTGTGCTTCAGGAAGATTAAACCGATGCAGAACATTAGGGGAGAGGAGAAAGAGCGGGGACTAGTTAGGAGGCTGTGTGAACAGTCCAGGTAAGAGGGACTGCAGGCTGGAATCAGGGCGAAGGCAGTGGGAAAGGAAACTGAGGGGAGAGACTCAGAAAATTTCAGGAGGAAACATAAAGGACGACTTGACAACCTCACTACATCTCTCCCCCACTTAGCCCATGTCTTGGCGCAGCATTCAAGGCTCTTCACAATTTGTCTCAACTATTTTTCCACACTTATCTTTCACTGAACACGCCGCAAGCCTTGTTCTCCCAGTTGGTCTTGTGTTCCCTTATCCAGGGATAACCTGTACTTTCCCTCTTAGGCCCCTTATCTCCACACATACAAATCTGACTCATCCTTGAAGGTCCAGCTCAAATGCCAGCTCTTTCATTAAACCCTCCTGACTCTCCCCGAGCCAGAATTAACCACTCCCTCCTCAATACTCCCACAGCACTTTGTATTTTCCCCTGGTCTAGCACTCTTCCCACTTTGTATGTACCTTCCACAGTACTCTAATTGCTCACAGAATCAAGTTCCAAAGCCTCAGCGTGGCATTCAAGGCTTTCTACAAAAAAACAGTAATTATTTATATATTTCTATCTTTACCACTAAAGTGTAGGCACCTTAAAGATACAGGCCTTCTTCTTTGTATCCCACCATAGCATCCTGCACAGAACACACTCGAATTCAATAGATTCTCCTTAGAAGCATCTATTATGACAGGGTTGAAGGTGAGATGGGCCCCACTGAACTCTGGTGACACTGCAGGAGTTTCTTGGGTTTTCAAAGTGCTTGTAGCATGGTTAAAATGTCACTATTTTGGATAGCATTTTAAAATAGCCTGCTGGGCAAATTAAATATTGTAATTATTATATATTTCCCCATGAGATTAAGGAGAAATCATGTTCCTTTTAGGATCCTACCACAGCTAGAAAGATTAAACTCAATCACTCAAAAGGGAATGAACCTAAAATATTACTTTCCTCATTCATATTGACTACAATGTAATCCCTGTGAGATAACTTTAAAAGAGAATGTGTCTGGGGAGGCCTGCTCTTACTGCATTGAAGAGGACAAGCCTAACTAGACGTTTTTAGTACTAATTCACTGGCCATGCATGTACTATAACCGAGGAATGATTTAAGTGCTGGAAAAGGGAAGATTTCTGTAAACCTTTCTAAACTATAATTGCCTAATATACTCCTCAATTACTCAGCACATATTCCATAGAGAACAAAGGTTTTAGACTCAAGATACCAAGTTCAGACACGAAACAAATAACAATATACCTACTTTTTATATATCAGATGTTGAGAGTACTTCCCCATCCCTAGATACGGTAATCTGATTTAAAAGTAGAACTGTTTTTTATCCACTTAACAATAACTCTTAGTTTGAGAACTGTTGGTAGCTCAACATTTTCCCTCACCAATAGCTATCCTCTCTTTCCCATTCCCATTTGCTCTAATGTGTACACACACACGCGTACACACCCCCCTCAGAAAATTATGGGAATAATAATTGCTTCTAAGAAGGTGGAAATAAAGGTCCTCGATGATTAATTTATGCTACAAGAAGTAGAACATGCATACTTAACCTGGAACCTTCTGTTTAGGGCTCAGCCCTTGATACAAGCATGAGCAACGAAAACCTGAATGCTGCCATTATAAACTATCCTGATGTAATGAATTAATGCATGCAAAGTACTTACACAGAGCCCTGTACATAGCAAGTACTCAATAAATGTTAGCTATTATTACCGATAGAATTACAAATAGTATAGCCTCCAAAAAACCTAAAGTATTATAACAGACAAACATGAGTTTTCCAACCAATAAAAGAGAAAAATACTGTAGAAATTACTGTATATCTTTTACATAGATACTTTATATATATACACACACTTCATTATTACACATATCTATATGGATGGATTAGACAGTTTTTTTGATGTGGGTTAATTCTTGTTCCTACCCTTAGGTCTATACAACAACAGAACAGCCACTTTTGGTGAACATTAATACAAGAGTCCAGCCCACAGGCCATCGAGGTGACCCTAAGATATTAACAGGAATCGATGGACTACATTTTATAGATAAGTAGTGTTGAAATGGAAAACAGAGCTAAACATCCCCACGACACATACACACACACACATCTATTTAGACTTTCAGACGTGTTCTAAGGGCATGAACTCAATTTTAGAAAAATCTGTTACTCACCACCGCAAAGACAAAGTCAAGATACTTGATGTTGCTGCTGTTCAGCCTAAGTAGAGCAGTTTGAGGATGGCAGCTGCCACTGTAGCCAGTCACATTGGGGTTGATGTTAATAACTGAAGCAACCTTTGGGGAAGAAGAGAGGGGGGAGGAACAGATTCATCATAAAAGTCTATATAGCAAAACCTTACACTCTAATAAGACCAATTTCAGTGAAGAACAAAAAATCCTTTTGTCTGGATACTTAAGTCTTACTTTCAAACAAAGTGGCTCAGGCCCTCAAGCTATGACTCAGACGACTTTTTAAAAAAAGAAAAACAAGAGAGAAGCTTCCTCAGTAAAGAGCTAAATGAAAACACACAGTTTTTATGGCACACAAGAGCCATCTGTCTAGCTGCAGTCGCAGGACTCTGGAAACGGGATTTGCTCACTGGCACGCCCTCTGTAGCCTCAGTGGGACACTGCAACTAGACGTACTGTTGTGTACTTGAGCATATCTATACGGTCCTAGTCATCGAATTGCTGGAGAAAGAGCTGCACTGCTTCTGCGTATCAACCTACAGTGCATTGCAGATAAAAGTGTGAAGGAGTTGTATTTTAAACTGACTGAAATAAAGATCAACTGTTTGTACTCTGATCTACTGATGGTAAACAGAATCTAAACCCCAAAGAGTCCCTTAAACTGCTAGGTCTCCTGCTAGCCAAGACAATACCTTGACAGCGACATTAACTCTTCATGGTTACAGTAACTCCAAATTAATCATACCTCAACAAGTCAACATCAAATCTCCATTTAAAATGGAATCATTCTAGTAACACTACTCTTAGACTAAAAGTAGGATATACCCTATTTGAAAGGAGATACAAAAAGAACGTATCAATAAAAATAGACAAGCATACCTTATCGTGAGTGACGTTCAGCTGCAGCCCCATGGTAGCCAGAAGACAAGTATCACTGCCATTTTTAACCAAATAAGATCCAACATCTGGTTTTTCCTTTGGAGAGGGTGTTGTAGTAGGAGATGACGTTGTAGTAGGAGATGGCACGGTGGTGGGAACGATGGGGGCCACTGTGGTTGTAGTATTATCTTTCTCACACAGATACTCTAAAACAAACAAAGGACAAAATAACGTAGATTTTTTCCTTCGATCATAAGGCCAGGGAAGAGAAAAATGTTTCTCACAATAGAAGTCCAAAAGGGTTATACTAAGGGAAGGGAATACCTTGGCAGGCTATTTTCAACTAGATGAAGCAGAGGTTCTCAAACTGCTGCTTCATATGCAGGCAATCTCTAAGAGTTATGACACAGCAGACAAGCTCCGAGACATACACTTTATCTACTCACACATGGCCACACATTCATCTTTTCAGACCCTTAATTCTCTTTATTTCCAAAGAACTTCACCTGCCTCTGATGTGAAAATCAGAGATTTAAGTCTGAAAACTTTTCACCCCTATGTAAGCCTGCCCTCTTCTTGCCGGTATACAACCACTATGAGGAAGCATAGTGTTTAACAGAAAAAAGGTTTAGAAATCATTAAAGGATTTAAATACAAAGGAACCTTTTATTTATGTTACCCCTAAAGCAAATCACAGGCAATTCAACCTCTTCTTAGAAAGTGTTGGTAGTTTTCCAGAACTGGTGAATAAGAAATTACTGCATTTCCATAAAGTCATATATAAGTTACAAAATCAACTTATAAAATTCAAGATTAGAACACAGAAATCTAATTTCTAAGCTTTGGTCTTGGATCATCAAAAGCCAAAGAGCTGATGATCAAACTATTTGAGGATCTGTTCAAAGATCAGGTTTTATCAGCTGAAAACATTATAGGTAGAGCATTTTAAAAGACCACTCCACAACATGTACATCATAAACTTAAAATAGCAAGTTCCACAAGAATAAGAATTACTATTATTTATAAAAACTTTACAGTCCAATGTAGGCTATGAATAAGTCTGAATATATAAATGCTTTCAGATAACGACTTCAACTAAAGCCACCAGCTACACCCCAATCTTAAATCAGGACCCAAGTATGGAAATACTTTACCCACCGTTTGTGCTCACTGTGCCATTTTGGACAAAAGCTTGTACATGAACATCCCAATAGTTCTGGACAACACCATCCTTTACTAAAGTTGATAAACTATTGCATCTAAAGATGTCATTCAATGGAATTTTGAATGCCACAGACTCATTGACAGTAAGAATTCCTGTAAAACAAGATTAACAATAGCTGTTTCCAGGAAGGTAGGAGAACAGTAATAATATAAATATATATCAGACTTTCTCCTCTTCTGTCTTCCCCATCCCATCCCCAAAGTGACAAAGGACATAGCATGTTCAGGGAACGACAAACTCACTGCGGCTCAAACAGGGATTAAGAGGAAAGATGTGATGGGGTTAGGAAGGAAAGACGAGTTGCAAGTAGTCACAATTTGAAGCATCTTCTATGATCTAAGGACAGGCTGGGCTTTATTTTGTTAGCAATAAAAGGTTACCTTCAGTTTTTAAAGCTGGAAATAAGTATCACACATATAATTTATTTTAAGGAAGATACCCAAATTGTAGAGGATAGGCAGAAGAGAAAAATTTAAGGAAAGTCATTTAAGAGGGAAACTCGTTGGGAGGCTGATGACCTAGCTAAGGTGAAACGCGAGGGGGTGCTGCCTAAACTAAGGTGGTGAGGGACCATAGGAAAACAACAAACAGGCCAAACTGAAAACACCCGTCTAAGGGAGAGTCGATAGGACTTAGTGACCAAACAAGGAAGAGAGATGGATTCTTCAAGGATTTCATAATAAATCCTTATTTTTGTGCTACCATCCTAAAGTAAGTTAAAGTCACTAAAATGAGTTTTTGGAATCTTCCTGGATAGAATTTAAAGACTATTCAATTTCAGGAAATCTTCAGAATGTGAAAGCAATAAATTACAGCCATTCTGTACAGAGTTTTTATTATAATGTCTATAGTGAAATTTCCAAAGATCATGATCACACTTATCCACCGAAATGGCTTAGTTTCTCCTGGAGAAGCAGCAAGGAAGGTAGGTATTCACGGGCCTTAATATAGGCTGCCTTCTGTGCCTCTCCATTACGAAGCAAGGCAGCCAAGTAATGCTGCCTTGGCACCCCCTAATGGCCAAAGGAGATCTTTTTTTTAACCAATGAATTAGAGCATTTTTCTCTAAAACTGTTTCTCTCCATTAATATAAGTGAAGAGAAATATGAACTGGCTGTATATAGATGACCTCAAAACAAATGGCTGAAAAAAACAAGTTGTAGATATATTGGAGTTACGCTATAAAATTATATCATTTTAAAACTATGTATTATTGATAAACATATATATTAGTCAAATATAAACACAAAGACAGGAAGGCTACACCCAAAATTTGTCAGAGTGGTTGCCTCTTGGGAGGCAGGGAGGAAAATGGCAGTGGGGTGTGGGTACAGAGGAAACCAAGTATAAGATTTTCTTTCTTTAAATAAATAAAAAGATGAGGCAAATATGAAAACTGGCATTAATTCTGAGTAATGGGTACACATGGGTCTGTTACATTATTCCCTTTACTTTTCTGTTATTTTAATCACGAAAAATTTTTTTAAAAGAAAACAGGAGCTTTAAAATCACTTCAATTATCAGATGCTTAAAAATAAAACACTAAATTATTTCAAAAACCATTATCAACAGTCCATTTAGGAAGCCATTTTTAATTTCAAATAGTTTCAAATATTACACAGAAGCTAGTAATAAAAAATTGCATCCTCCCTTGTTTAAAACAAAAAGGGGGAGAGATAGGCATTAACATTTTAGAGTCCATAGTTTCTCCATCAAATCTGTCAGATTAAACTCCACCTGCTTTTCCCACTACCCCCTTGGTCCAGGCACTCATTGCATCATCCCTTAATTACTCTAACAGCCTTTTAAGCTGGCATCTCTGCCTGCCGTCTCCTCACTTCCAAATTCACCTTGCTGAACATTCTTTATAAACTACTGTCTCTGCTTTTGTTATATCATTCTCCTGCTTAAAAACCTAAATGGTTCCCCAGTGCCTACCCCATCGAGCTAAATGCCTTTCCTTGGCTTCCAAGGCCCCCTTATAATTTAGACCCACTGCACCTAGCCAACTTGATTTTCCTTCTGCTACACGCACAGCCTCTAAAATCAGGCAGCTCTCCAATGACCGCTGCACAAACTATGCTTCCCCCTGCTGGAAATACTCTGCTCAAAATTCTCTGCTTACCCAAATTCTATCATTAGCCGAATTTCGGCTCAGGTCCTACTTTACCAAACTTTCTCACTCCTCCAACGCACATGGACCTCTCCTTTCTCTCTGCTCCTAATCAGGACCACTCATGAGAACAACGTTTAAATCAGGCACTCTTAACCACAGGCATCCACAGATGGACTCAGGGACTATGTACCATATGCAAAGTTTACTCTGTACTTTGAGAGAGAGGGGCTAGAGCTCCCCTCACATCGTCAGAAAAGATGCATGAACCCTCCACCCCCCAAACACAAACAACAACAATTTACACTGATCTCAATGCTTTCCAATGTTTCCATATAACTTAGGAAAACACTTTCACTTTGCCTCTCCAACTAGTTTTTAAGCCCCTTGAAAGTGAGGGGCAAATCTTATACTAGTTCTGAAAGACAATGTAGGCCAGAAAGCTGAATATATAAGATATGCAATAACAAACCTGCTTCAGTTATCCTCTCAAGCTAAGAGATAAGTAAAAAAACTAGGATGAGACTTCCAAGTTTAAGTCTGCAATACCTTCCAAGTTTTACATGAGCTCATTCACTTCTGGGTCTTTAAAATATGATCTTTTGATATCCATAAATCCAAATGAGTCATTTATCCCCAGGTCTAGGCAACTGAAGCTCATCTACCTATGTTTCTGGAGACAGAATGAAATACTATCTGTGAGAAATGCTAAGTTACTAAAAACACCATAACCCCATCTCGACGGAGGGGGGAGAAAGAAGAGAATTATATCCCTAACAAAATTGAAATCTCTATTATCCATGCCTTCAAACTATCTTAATATCCATTTCAGTTCTAGTAGTTACTAGGATGGCCTAATTGTCAATGCTTTCTCAAGTTCATTTTGATCTGAAATTGTCTAAAAATAGCAGTAAATGTTGACTTCAGTCATTTTACCTTTAATTAATCATCATTAACTTTTCAGTCAAAATCCTATCTAAATGGTAAAAAGATTTGAAGATGAAGCATTTCTGCTGGTCTCAGTTACTGAACTTGTACACATTTAAAACAGTCATTAGTATAAAGGATTTTCTCATTCACACAACATTTGGTGAGTGCCCACTACTGAATAAGATAAATAATAATAAAATGCATGAACTCTGTAGCTCAAGACACTTTGGTTCAAACACCAGCTCACCCACTTACTAGCTTGTGTGACCTCTGAGAAAGCCACTTACTCTCATCAAGCCTCATTTGCTTCACCTGTAAAGTCAGGATAATATCTACTTCCCAGGCTTGCTGTTAAGGACTAAGCAAGACACTGCCGGTAACACATTTAGGGTGCTACCTGGTACAAAGTAAAGTAGTCAAGCAATGACGGCAAATCATCATCACCTTGTACAATGACGGCAAATCATCATCACCTTGTCAAACACTGTGCTACACGTGGGGCTGGGGGATACAAAGACATGAGGTTTCCATTCTAGTTAGGAAGACAGACATGCATAAGGATGATTTTTTCGATTATTTACATTTTTCTTATTATTAATAAAGAGCAAGAGAACATAACACAAATCCAATTTTTAAGGTTACCTTTATCTTTAGCATCAGGAAATGTGGTGTTATCACCAGTATTGTAGGAAAATGAGATGCTGTCAATTGAATAAACAGACACACTCTTCGTAAAATTTACAATCCAGGAAAAACCAGATCCAAATTGCACCGCTATTCTGGAACCATTCTGGTTATCCCCACAAATGCTTCCATTGTATGTTGGAGTGCCAAGGTTTGAAATGGTTACAGTTTTCTAAAAGAAAAAGAAGTTTGGGGTAAGGCACAGACAGACAGTACTGAGCACCCAGCATTTAGGCAGAGTGTGCCATTTGAGCCTACATCACACATCCCCCATGGCCAGCTTGCCCTCTGCCTGGTTTGCTGTGGAAAGCAGTCTCAGATTCTCCAGCTACACACCAATCCTCTGGACAAATTCATGTATGTCTAAAAGGAAAAGAAAAATGGGCCTGAACTTCTCTTCTTAAGTTGTTTTTTTTTTTTTTTAAATCAGGCTGTAAGCAGGCAGGACCTTAACTAAAAGAAAATAAGAAGGTAAAAGGATTGAGAGAATACCTCCCAAAAAGATTTTAATAGCAAGCTATTAAAAAAAAAAGGGCAAAGGGCTGGCCCTGTGGAACAGTGGTTAAGTTCTGCATGCGCCACTTCAGCAGCGTGGGTTCAGATCCCGGACATGGACCTACATGGCTCCTCAGCCATGCTGTGGCAGCAACCCATATATAAAGTGGAAGAAGACTGGCATGGATGTTAGCTCAGGGCTAATGTTCCTCAAGCAAAAAAAAAAAAAAGAGGGAGTTTGGCAACTGATGTTAGCTCATGGCTAATCTTCCTCAGGCAAAAATAAATAACTAAATTAAAAAAGGACAAGCTTTGATGTTAGTACCTGTAAAAAACATTACAGTAGTTAGACCTGAACACTATATAGTCTTCAGGTCACATGTCCTAAATCAACTCCAAGAAAACTCCAAAGAACTAATGAATTAAAATATTCATTCCAACACCAAACAGAATACCTTCAAGTGTCTATGTTTACAAAAACCCAGAAAATTTAAGTGTTAAGTCAGTTAACATATGAAATCTTATTTGTATAAATGTATGTAAAGAATGAAAAAGAGAAGTAAATTCCCACTATAAAACTCAAAGAAAAATACTTACATAACTTTTGCTTGTAGTCTCATAAGGTATTGTGAAATTCATTTGCCATTTTGCATAAAGGCAAAGGGCTTTTTCTGAATCTGTCAAATTAAGTTCCAGTGCATAGGATGAGACAGCTCCTAGATTTATTAAAAAGAATAAGATTTTAAAATTGTACTACAAAAACATATATAAAATAAAAACAAGCTCTATCTACCACTCAAGTGTGATAAGCTCTAAAATGAAACAGGATTTTTAATATATATGGCATCTTGGTGATTGTTTTTCTTTGTACTTTTAGCAGAATCCTATTGATAAAGTTAGCATCACTCCTTCTCAAGAGAATGGTTACTCGACCTAGGATGCTTGGGTAATGGCACAGACTGGTGACATTTGCCGTTTGCCTCCCAATAATCATTTCCACCTTCACCCGTGCCTTACTCGTTTTGTTTTAGGCAATTATAGTTTGTCTGCTAGGACTTTTGTTTTCTAAGGTAAATGAGGTAAGGGGAAGCTTGACAGGGATATTAAACTCCTGCTTCTCTCAAACCAGCTGGGGAAACTTTCTCTACAGAAATGATAGATGTTCTACGCTCTTGTTGCTTTAAACCTGCCACAAGCTACATCACCTATGACACACGGATGTCCTGGCATCCGCTTTTTTCTGAGGTGAAGATGTGGGATAGCTCTTAGCATGTGTACCGTGTGACCAAAGGAAGAGAGTTACAAAAGCTGTTAGATCCATAAGCAAAAGGTTAACTTTTATAATAAATGCAGCATTCATCACTTTATTTCATTTTAAAATCCAGTTGATTAAAAAAGGTGATGACTCTTTCGACATGGACTCAAAGTCACTTCCCACGTTCTCAACCTGCTGCCTCTTTAGGCAGAGAAACCTTTCGGGGACAGAAAAGCCTTGGGACTTTTCAGCTAACTTGACTCCGATCTTCCAAACCAGGCTAAACACGGGGACATTACCTAGTAAACTGAAGAGCTTGAGGACTCAAAATACTAGATACCAGCCAACACACCAGCAGCCATAAATGATGGGCCACCACCGAAGGATTTTCTTCACTGTCTTACACACTCCCCAAGGGGTGAGCTGTTTCCTGTTAAGACAGCTACAGATCCTTTAATGATATCTGAGCAATTCAGCGTCATCTACAAGCAAGGACATGCTACAGACTACAGAGAATCAAGTCCCAAGAGGAATACCAAGAAGGCGTGCCTCAGCAACAGCTTTCAAGTCGTACACAAAAGCCTACCACCATGCTCGGGAGACCGGGCTGCCTTGCCAAGCCTGAATATTATGCTACAGCTTGTGGTTACTGACAGTGCCTAAATATCTTGGCTAAGGCTCGAAAAGACCTTGTGAGGCCTAAGTAGGTTTTACAGCCTTTCTTTACGAAGTACAATATGAAATGGAGCTGTCATCACTGATCCAAGGCTTCCCTGTAGTGGTGCTGAGAACTCCAGCTTAGAATTTTTCTAACAACTGGAGATGTGCTTTTCATATGCTGTCTCTCTGTCTTGTTTCAAGTCCCTAGCTTTAACATATTCTCCCTGTATTCAAAGCTATCAGAAATAACCAAGAAAAGTCTCACATGTATTAATCATTTCCTTTCCAAAGATATTAGAGTAACAGAAAGAAACTAGCATAAAATGGTAATGGTATCAACGTGTGCCCAGGTGGGAGAAGTGAGGCTTTATGAAGTAGAAGGCACAGGTTGTGCTTCAAATTTACCACTACATTAAATTCAAAATAGTCTACCTGCCAACCCATAATACATGAGAACTGAGAAATGCCCTGAGGGCTCAGCACATTCTGTTCCAGTCCCATCACAGCCTCTCTCCCTGTGAGAGCTTTTCACTTCACATAGCTTACTTTGCTTCCCAGTTTATATCTCCAACGGCACAGGGACCACTTTTACTCAAATACATATCATCTCAAACTCAACAATTTCGCAACTAAAATTCACCCTTCTACTTCCTCCAAACTGGTCTCCTTCTCAGCCTCTCTAGCTCTAAATGAAAGGCAAAACCACGTACAGTCACTCGGGCTCAAAAGTTTGAGAATTAGCTTCTACTTCATTCTCTTCTTGAAGTCCTATTGATTTTTGTCCTTCAAATTCTCTCTTAAATCCAATCTTCACCTTTATTTCTACTCCCGCCCCACCACTCCAGCCCTAAATTACCACAGACGCCTCCTAGCTGCCTTAATGGTCCTTAAATACCTCTTCCTCCCAGGACACTTTCTTGTTCAAAAACTTTTACTAGCTCCCAAATTAAATTTAAATTCCTCTGCCTGACTTTCAAAGTAATCCTTAATCTTGTCCCATCTTAGTCTTTCAACTTCTCTCAAACCATCTTCCCAGAACACACCCTTTGATCTGGTCAAACTTGTTCCACCGGACCCCAGTGCCATGCTCTATTCAACCTCTACCCCTAGGCTTTTATTGTTCCCAACATTTGAAATCTACTTTCTTCGACTGACCTAAATGTTCAACCTCAGGAAGGTTTTCACTCTTTTCGGTTCCCCAAGATCCGAAATATCCACCCTCCCACCTTGCCTTTTTTACAATTTCTGGCAGATATCACCACCCACTATAAAAGCTGAAAATGCTGGATTCTAGCTTTCCCAGCCTGTCTTGTAGCAAGGATGGGCACTTGTGTTAGGCTCTGCCTAACAAAGGCATCCACCCCAGATTTTGAATAGGAAGCAACAGAACGGAGCCAGGAATGGAACTATCACCTCAGGTGGAAGTAGCTACAGCAGGACCAAGCTGCCAGGGAACAAGGCTGCAGAGCTAGCAGTGGCCGTGGCCAGCGCTGCAAGCTGCAGCTCAATGCTTGGCAGTGGTAGTACAGTTCAGTAGCCTTGATCTGAGGTACTGAACCAGGTTTTGGGATATACAGCTAGGAGCTCCAGTAATTCTGAGTTACCTAATATATTTTTTATAAAGTAAAATTTTATTGATGTGTAACATGCAGCAGAAAAGTACACAGCATAACATATGGAAAGGAGTTTACATAACATCAAGTATACAGCTCAAAGAATTTTCATTAAATGAACCCACTTGTGTCAAGAAACTGAACATTCCAAGAAGTCCCCTTATTCCCTCTTCCAGTTACTATTTCCCTCACAAGGGCAACCACGATCCTGACTTCTACCAGTATAGATTAGTTTTGCCTGCTTTTCAACTTGATGTAAACGGAATCTTTTACTATGCTCTCTTTCGTGTCTGGCTTCTTTCAGTCAATACTGTCTGTGAGATTCACCCAGGTTGTTGTGCGTAACTGCAGTTGGTCCATTCTCACTCTGTATAGCTTTCCATTACTGGGTGAATACTCCACTCCTTATCTATGCTACTGTTGATGGGCATTTGGACAGTTTCCAGTTTGGTTCTATTAAAATGGACACATCAGTGAACACGTGTATGGCTGTCTGTTGGGTATATATCTGGGAATGAAATTGTGAGGTCAAAGGAGTATGCATGTCTCAATATCTTTTTAGTAATGATAAATTCCTCTTCTGCTTAAAATGGATCAGATTTTATTTCTGTTGCTTACAATTAAGAACCTGGACTGATCTGCTCTCCATTGTTCAGCCGCCATTTTCTCCACAAAGATTTCCTTGACTAGAGAGGCCCTCCAGCAGCAGTCACAGTGCATGTCCCCACATTTCAGTATATTTTATACTATCCTGAACTATTCAGTTATTTTACGCATGTAAATCCTGTCTTCCCTACTGTCATAAGCTCCAAAACAGCAGTTTTCAACTGTCACTTTGCAACAAACTGATGTGCCATGGAAAATTATAGTATACAGCAAGTGATTTGTTAACTAATAAAAAAGTACCAAAGTCTATGAATGAATGATACGTATGGATAGATTCAAGATTCCCTTTTGATAAGGTCTCTGCCACTCATTTGAATTCTAATATGCTCCCTTAAACAGAAGATCTTATCTATGCCACAGCCCCTAGGAGTGTGTCT
The DNA here is from genome assembly GCF_021613505.1 of Equus quagga. NCBI lineage: Eukaryota > Metazoa > Chordata > Mammalia > Perissodactyla > Equidae > Equus > Equus quagga. The sequence goes on along the minus strand of NC_060276.1, from coordinate 27,552,131 downwards.
TTTATATGAATATCATCCATCATAGTGTCATGGTGGGGGAGACCATGTCTATTATCTTTCCTCTGTCTCCTATTCTTCCTAGTAGTGTGGAATACATATTGGATTCTCAATAACTACTGATCGATTATATCAAGGTCAAATACCCTGCAATAAAGACCTGAAATATGGCTTAATCTAATTACAGGAAGGCCAATCTTTTCGCTCTTCCAAATCAGGAACCTACCCTATCGGTCTTCTGGATACTCTCTCAACTCAAATTGTTGAGTCAATTTTCTCAACAAATTTTGACACAGATTTCAAGCTAGGAATAATGCTTTTCCCAGAAGGTAACTTTATAGTTGAAACATTCACACTTTGGTAAAAAACTTCTGGCAAGCCATTTCCATCCCTACTGCTGTGCTTGATTTTAGAATAGCCAAACCATTTTTTTTTTTAAAGGCTTTATGACATTAAAAAGCCACAGCTGAATATATCCTAGAGTGTGTAATTATAGAGCTGAGAGTTTATTCTCCCAAGAAAAAGGCATACCTCAAAATCAACTTTCTCAAATTCAAATATCCTCTCGATCTTGTTTCCAAAGAGATCATTTATAAGTTCTTTTAGAACTCAGAAATTATTTCTCCAAGCATGACATACTGCAAAAAATGACTAGATTTTTACAAGTCTATCTGACCCAATGTAGCTGAAAAATATACATTTGTAAACAAGATGGGGGTAGTGGTAAACAAAACCAATTTACTGATGGTAAAACAAAACTGATTAAAAAAACAAACAATGATCTAAGAGGCAATATAATGAGGCGATTAAGAGCCCCATCCCTGGGGGCCAGCCCCGTGGCCAAGTGGTTCAATTCACGTGCTCCAATTAGGCGGCTCAGGGTTTTCCTGGTTCAAATCCTGGGCGCGGACATGGCACCAATTGTCAGGCCATGCTAGGCGGCGTCCCACATGCCATAACTAGAAGGACCCACAACTAAACATACACAACTATGTACCAGGGGGCTTTGGGAGAAAAAGGAAAAACAAAATCTTTAAAAGAAAAAAAAAGCCCCATCCCTGGAGGTGAAGAGCTAGAATTCAAATCAAGCAGTCTAATTTATTAGCTGTGAGACTCCGGGCAAGTCAACCTTGCTAAGGATTGTAGTGTGGATCTCTCGAATAGGTTCTTCAAAAGCATGTAAACCCTTCAGAGCTAAGAGAACTTTAACTTTGCCAAGCAAATAGCAGAATCCAGCTTACAAGCTTCTCTTCCAGTAAACACAGCACCTAAAGGGATCCTTCCCAAACTTTAGGCATATGTTTACTTTCAGCACATCAAGGCATGGACTCTTGTCCTCAAACTTGTCAATTCAGAATGATATTGAGCAAAGGGTCTTAAAAAAACAAAGCAGGACATAAGCATACAATAACTGTTTACTCTCTTCTCTATTTATAGGTTTGTTAAATCAGATTAACTGTTCCTCATTTACAATTCCTAATATGGTGCAATCACCACATTTTCTTGCTAATACTCTAGAGTTCTGGTAAATCTCTTTTAAAAAAGTAATAAAATTTTAAGCCACAAAATAATTTCATTTTTTTTAAGGTCAGAGAGTGGGTAAGGAAGTAAGATTCAACAGTATTCAACTAACGGAAAGTGCTTATTGCTGAGTGGTGTTTGGCACATCTCCAGAATTCTTTTGCAACGCACAGCATACCAACAATGTTTATGAAGTACACTCTTGGATCTGAGGAGATCTCTGATCACTTCAATAGGAAATTATGACTGGGATGCTTTGGTGACTACATGAGGAGAAGCAGCCTTCCTGCACCAATGATCACTTAAATCAGCTGCAGTGCTGGGAGACAATCCTTGACCGCAAATTCCACCCAGGGACACAAGGGAAGAAAGCTGCACTTGCGGGAACCATTGGACTATCTATAATCCCTGCAGATGTGATAACCAATGACTAATGGATGAATAATAAGCCTGTCCTTTCAAGTATCTCTATTATAGCTAGAATAATTTTAGAACTTTGGAATCAAAGCTATCACTTTAACAAAATGTGGTAAGGCCACAGAAAAATCTCAATGCACATTTTCTCTCTTTTACACCACCTCCAAAAGGAGACATTGATGCTTTATGAAAACCTTATTCTCTTTCTCATCAAGGACTTCCTAGGTTTCCATGTGAACCTTCACTACTATGTTGGTATATCTGAAAGGGTACAAAGGCAAGATACTAGCATTATTATATGACATTATACTTTAGTAAATTGGTTTATAATTATCTGTACTGCTTAGCACCAACCTTGAAGTTCTCAAGCCAAAGACACAAAAAACTTCTTGCAAAACATAATTTAAGGTTCACAGAAGAATAAGGAGACCAAGTTGGTCTAGTTCACCATCATGTCCCCAATGCCCACCAATGTACACCCTCAACAAAAATTTACTGAGGGTTAACCATCTACTAGGCCCTGCGGTAGGCAGGCAATGGGAAATAGTACACAAGATAGTCTCCGCTCTCAAAGACTAATACCATAAGGGAGGCCTGACTAGTACTGGAAGGGAAAAAAAAGAGTGGAAAACAGGCTAGCCTAATAACCTAAGAGTTTGGGAAAGACAAGATTGACTCCTATTCCTCCAGATGGTCACCTGGCTGGCTTCCTTCCTCCACCCCTCGGGTCTCTGCTCAAACGTCCCACAACAGGAGAAGGCCTTCCGACTACATACTGTAAAGGAGGGTGTGGACGAAAATAACCCATAACCAATCTATAAATGAAAATTTGGGTGAGTTTATTCTGAGCTGAAATCTGAGGACCATGGCCCGGGGCCTTTCTTCCTGAAGGAAGAAAGAACACCAAGGAAGTGGGGTGCAGAGTGGTTATATACCCCCAAACAGGATGTTTCACACAGGATTGAATGGCCCTTTTACAATAGTCGTGAGAATGCTCTGTCGGCACAGCAATTGATGGAAATAGCAGGTAGGTCTGCTGTCTCTGTGAACACAGCAGGATGGCAGGTCTGTTGTCTCCAGCTGAGTGGTCACAGGTGAGCGCTGCAATCAGCTCCTAGCCTAAGGAAAGATGCGTAATCTTTAAGGAAAGGCCGATGCTGGGAGGGGGAGGGAAGTTGCACCTTTATCTCAAGGGCCTTTGTTCTTGCCATAGGAAATGTATATACAATGCATGCTCCTCGGCCACAGTCAAGCCCTTTTGGAAAAAGCAAAGTCAGGCTGAATTAGGTTTATACCAAATGGCTTCCTCAGATACTCCAATATATCCTATTGCTTGCCATTTTTATTTGTCAAGGGTCATCCCCTCTCACCCACTCTTATCATCTGCTCATTCTTCTTCCTCATTACCTGCTTCATTTTCTTCACAGTGCTTATCACTATCTGAAATTATATTATTTACCTGTGGGGCTGTCTTCTACTAAAATGTAAGCTCCATGAGAGGAGGGCCCTCATCTGTCTTATCCATTGCTCCATCTATCCCGTTCACCTAGTGTAGTGGCTAGGACACAACAGGCATTTAATAAACCTTTGTGGGAGGGAGGGGCTCCAACCAGTGAAGCACACACTCAGGATATTTATATGGGTTTTTTCCCACACAGAAAAGCCTTAACTCTATAAAAACCAGAAGTCAAATTAGTTATAAGAATCAATAGCCAGGGACTGGCCCACTGGCGCAGCGGTTAAGTTTGTGCACCCCGCTTCAGCGGCCCAGGGTTTGCTGGTTCGGATCCTGGGTGTGGACCTACACATCGCTTATCAAGCCATGCTGTGGCAGGAGTCCCATGTACAAAATAGAGGAAGATAGGCACAGATGTTAGCTCGGTGCCAATCTTCCCCAGCAAAAAGAGGGAGACTGGCCGTGGATGTTAGCTCCGGGCTAATCTTTCCCACAAAAAAAAAAAATCAATAACCACAGAAGAATTCTGAAATCTATGATTATCACAAAGGGAACACAGTGAGGCAATAACACTAGGAAAGGATTTTCATTGACCACTCTCTTTATAATGCCTCTATATGGCTTTTCTTCAGAAAAAAATCATACAGCTTTTCTCCAGAAAGTTCTCTAGTCAGTTATAATTCATTCAAGTAAATATCAGCATAATTTAATCTCTGAGAAAAAGACCAATACATAGACTCTAAGAAGTCTTTTCTATACTTACTCTAAAGCAGCTATTTTTAAAAAGTTACCGCTGGAGCTGGGCTAGAGACAGACAGTTACGAAGTGAAACTGGCACCGCCAGAGCGCTCATCTTGACCAGACCATAAATTCAAGACAGATCCTTCTTCACTGGTACCCTCCAGAGTACCCAGGAAAAGCACGAGATTCATAAGAGGTGCTTTACAAATACGTATTAAGTTTTCAAACACCTACTCTTGGTATCCATTTTAATATATAAAAGTAACGTGCAAAATCTACCAGGCAGTTAAAGACCTGCTCAATTCTTATAAGAGAAGGCCACGGAAGGAGCCTGAGCTCCAGACTGAACCAACAGCTGTCAGAAAAAGCAGCTGCGTGGAAGAGACGGTTTCTATTTTACCCTGGTTCCTTTTAAAAATCTGATCTACGTACATTATTAACTTTTGCTCCTCCAAATCCTGTTCTGAACTTGTAAGTGGAGAGAATCAATCCTGGAAATCTTCCAAGCGCATGAATCTAGTTAGTCCCAACCAATAAATGGCAAACTAGCAGATGAGCCGACGGATTCTTTTATGTGCTTTTTGCCTGTTTATTTTCTGCAATGAGCAAGCATTGCTTTTGTAAAAACAAAACAAAAAAAGCTTTCATTCAAAAACAAAACAAACTTAATGACACGAAAGCCAACAAGTAGGACAACTATTATTTTTTTTCACTTTCTCTAAACAATAACACTGTTGTGTTTGTGCAGATTCAACTGGCAGTGAACTACTGATTAACAGATGTCTTGGTCAGATGTGTTCGAGTCACTGATAAGGTGCTTTTCGTTGCAAACAATGCTCTCTTAGGGTGGCTCGGCCCTCAGGAAGAGCTTCACGGCAGCGCTAAAGCTTCCAGTTGTGCTTGAGCATCGCCTCCATGGCCCCCTTTCAGAAGGGCTACAGAAGTTTCCGGCACCGTGTGGACAGCTGCACGAGATCAGGGAATCGCAAATGTTTTGCTGTCAGGAGCCCTTTACTCATCCACTGAGAACCTCGGAGAGCTTTGGTTTATGTAAGTTCTATCTATTGGTATTTGCCATATCAGAAATTAAAGCTGAGAAGTGAATAAAACACAACATCAGAGCCATGAGAGTGATGATGTCATCACACATTATGTAGCCTCTGGAAAACTCCACTGTACACTGGTGAGAGGATGAGAGTGAAAAGGACAGGTAACTTCTTAATAGTATTTTGGAAATAGTTTTCATCTGACAGACTCCCAGAAAAGATCCTTGAGAATCACTAGATTACATCAAGAACCCTTCCAACGCCATGGCTCTGGAGCAAGATTTCTCAACTTTGGCACTACTGACATTTTGAGGTGGATAATTCTTTGCTGTATGTTGGGGGTGGGAAGAGTGCTGCTTTTTGCATTGTTGGATGTTCAGGAGCATCTCTAGCCTCCACTCACTAGATGTCAAAAGCAATCCCCAGTTGTGACAACCAAAAATGCATCCAGATATTGCCAAATGCCCCCTGGTTGAGAATCCACTGTCCTAAGGTGCTGATAGTGTCCTACTGAAATGTGAATTACAAAACGTGCACCTCTCACTGCCTTCTCAGATCCCTAAAACATCTATTTCTTCTCCACTCCATTTGGTTTGTTCTTTCTGTTCTTTTACTAGGTCACAAACTCCAAGTGCCAGTGTGGGTGGGCATCGACACGCATAGGAGGAATCAAGTCAAGAAGAGACTCTCTGATCAAAGTTCACCCTTCAGGCATTAAAGCCCGCAGGGAACCACTGCTCATGCGGGGGAGGGGGTGGCAGGAGGCAAAGCGCAAGGAGCCAGTTCTTAGGACCTGGAAACAACCCAATCCTTAGGCCGTTACCTACCCTCCGCCTCCAAAAACGAGATAATAGGCCAGTTGTGTGATACGGAAGAATAAAATGAGCTTCTGAGGGCCAAGAGGCAATATACAAGACAGATATAGCACCCTCCAAACCTCAAATCTGGGAGGCCCGCCCAACCGAAGCATCTGGGGATTTTTTTGTCTGGGTCTGGCTGGGAGGAAGCAACAAAATTGGAAGAATACCACCATCTTCAACACCTCCAAGGCAGATATTCACTCCCCACCAAAGTTCCCACTGATCCCTTCAGTCTCCAGAGATTGGGTCCGAGTTTTCTCACCTGGAAATTGCCACAGCCACCTTAAGTCTCTTCTCCCTCAAAACTCCAACTACCCAACTCAAATCCAGCATCATTCCTCATCTCTTTGATCACCCTTCCTCCACAGCCTCAAATTCCTACCCACAAAAGCCCCCAACCCTCTCACTGCCCCTCAGACTCTACTATCATATCCGCCCCTCCCTTCCCTCGAGCTTCTCCATGCAGGCACAGTCTCATTTCCCTTCCCAATTTTCTCTCTGGCCCCACAGTTTTCCACCATCTTCAAAACTCTTCCGTGATCATAGGAAACCAGGACTCTCCTAATTGTCTCTGCCACCCCAGAATCTGCACGTACTGTCCTCCTACGCTCACTGCTTAGTATCTTTCCCAAGTTACTCTTTCTACCCGGATCTGCTCCACTCCTCATTCTTCCCTACCTACTCCCTCGGCGACTACCCCCCTTACCAGCCCATTCCTACTCTCACGGGCCCTTCTTCCCCGCCAGCCCTTGGTCAGGCCTTCTCTAGGTCACTGCTCGCCTCCCGGGGCCAAGCGCCGCCGCCCAGTGTCAGTCGTTCAGCCTCTCAACCCCTCCCCCCGGACCAGTCTTTCAGGTTGTGGCCTTTGAACTAGGCGCCCTCGGGCCCAGGCTGGGGGACTAGGCAGGAGGGCCCGACAACTCACCCAGGACGAGGCAGAGCAAAACGAGCCCCGAGCCGGGAACCGGGGAGAGGCGGAAGCACACCATGATCCCGCAGATCAGGAGGTGGCGGTGGCGGTGGTTGTGGCGGCGGCGGTGACGGCAGCGACTGCGACGGCAACTGCAACAGCAACGAGAGCAGCAACACCAGGAAAAAGGCTCGCCGGAACTGAGGAAAGACTGCCGCTGACCACCGACCACAACGCTGCAGAAGCCAGGACTAGGCGCTCCAGTGCGGGTCACAAGACTAGGGGCGTGGCTCTTTCTTGTCTTCAGCCAATCTCTGCGCTCGAAAGCGGCGAGAGGGGTGGTGCTGTAAGGCTCGGTGGGCGGGGAGACCACGCCCTGGCTTTTTGGTTCACATTCGTTCTTATGCTCCTAAGAGAGAAGCGCGGACGGCGTTTTCTAAGGCAACAGAGACAGGATGAATTTGGGGGTGGGGGGGTGTAGACAGTAGAGATTATTTCAGTTCCGACTCCTTGAGGAAGAAGAGAATAATTTTGTTGGAGTAAAAATGGTTGCTAGGCATCACAACATAATACATACGAAAACAATACATGATTATTCGCCAAACACTATTATTACCTATGCAGTTCATGCAATGAAATGGACAAAGGAGCTAGAGGGTAGTATAGAGTCGCTGACTGCCAGAGCAGGATGTGGCCTTGAAGTTCATCTAGTTACAACACCCTGTTTTTCAGATGGCGAAATTGAACTCAGAAAGAGGAAGTCTTCTTTAAACACAGAAAGAAAAACAAATGAGAAAGAGAAATAAAATAGAAGGATAAAGGGAAAAAAATAAAGATCGTCCATATTCCTAGAGAGAAACATTATCTACCCATCCATTCACCCTTCTAGTTGTTTTTCCTATGTATATACACATGTAAACATTCTTTAATGAGTTCGTACTAAACATACTATTTGGCATACTCGACAGTTGAACAGATGAAACCTAAAATATTCAACAAATGAAAGCATTCAAAAATTATAAATATCTCAAACTGGGATAAAGCACTGATTCTCAAATGCCGGTTTCTAAAAGAAGCATCTGGGGATTTTTAATAACATACAGATTCCTGCACCTCATTCTCCATAGATTTGGAAATGGTAGGTCAGTGGCAGTCCTAGGAATCTGCTTTTTTTTAAAACAAGCACCCCGAGTGATTCTGATTCCTATGGTCCCTGCACTACACTTTGAGAAACACTAAAATAGAGTTTCAAAATCATCTAGTCCTGATCTTAATCTGGTGTCAGTGGATGAACTTGGGGGGTGATGTCTGTGAATCCTCACAAAGTACATGCAACATTTATGTATGTGTATTTTTCTGGGGAAGTTTATAGATTTTACCAGTTCTAACAGGACCTGTGACTCCTCCCCCTGACACCCTCCATGGCTCAAATGTTAAGAACCACTGATCTACCCTCACTATTATTTGCTTTAATGTGATTAATTCCTGAAAGTGAGAACACTTATTGACGAATGTCTTCCTTCGTGGGTGAAACTGAGTCATGAGCAAGTGACTTGCTCTATGAGGAAGTAATATACACAACAGCATTAGGCACTGCCTTTAGCAAGAGAAGGTCGTTTGACTGCCCCACCATCAATAAGACTTGGCAGGAGCTATGTCCTGGAGAACCCATGATTAAATTGAGCGCTCAGGAGTCGGCCCGCCAATCCTTACTGATGGGCTCTGTCCCTTCTCCCTCAACTGTAAATTGCATAACTTGAATGTTCAGCAAAACCCTAAATTCTAGAAGAAGAGACAAAAGAGCAGAGTAGAAAGAACATCCGACTGGCAGTCAGAAGAGCTGGGTGTGAGATGCCACTTACTAGCTGCGTGGCCTTGGGTGAGTAGCTTCATCTCTTTGAGCTTCTGTATCTTTATCTGTAAAATAACATAGTGAGACTAGAGCTGTTTCTCAATCCTGGCTATATATTGGAATCATTGTAGGGCTTTAAAACTAGAGGTGCCCCTTGGTCCCACCCCTTGAGATTCTGATTCAGTTGGTATGCAGTGGGCCGCAGGCATAGTATTTTCTCAAAACTCCCCAAGGCAACATTAATGGGCCAGAGACGATCTCTAAGGTGGCCCCTGCTTTACAGTTCTAGGATTCTATAAAGTAAATGCTAATTAGTCAAATATCAGATTTAGTAAATTGTTGCCCTTAACCTCTTGCAGATGTCATCAAATAAAAAACTGGAGCACAGTAAGATATGAGTAGCCTTATAAGCTAAATCCCCCATCACAGCCTTTTCCCCTGACAAAAATAAATCTGGTTTCTTGACCGGGACAGGGATCTTCCTTAGACAGAACCATGTTTTGGAAGTGGTAGGTAAATGGTGAGTACTTTGTCAGAATAAATAGTAAAAATTCTCAAACCTTGGTTTGGTCTGAGCTTCCATACTCACAGTAGTTTACTGTTTTCCCCTAAACACTGTGAGAACTACTGTCTTTTGTACACACTGTCTCCCATTACCTCAGCCCAGCTGTAGGAGCTTGCACCAGGCTCTTCTGCGGTAGACGCACATCTGTATGTGGGACTAGGGCGGTGTTTGAGGAACTCTGTGAGCTCCCCTCTGAGCTGAGCTTCACATCTGTTGACTTGATTGTTGATACTGCTGCATCCAGTGTGCTTTTCTGTGCACTTCCTCTCCTACCGTACCTCCTCATACCTCCCCAGTGTGCAAAACTCCTCAGTCACCCCCCCCCCCCCCCCCCTAGCCCCCAGGTCCCTACCACCATAGGTAGATTATAATTCTTTTGAGAAGCTTTGAGAGCTCATGACTTTTTGGCCAGGGAGCAGGGAATCACTGGCAAAAACTTCCCTAGACGTGGACACACTGAGTGGTGTGAGGAATAACGACCCGATCAGACTTCGTAAATGATAGACAATGAAATGTGTGGGTCAAAGGAAGGAAATGGACATAAATGCTTATTAAATAAATGAATGAGTACCCTGAGGTATTACTGTCATCTACTTGCCATCATATGATTATTTTTTAATTTGCATTCTCTCTCTGCCATTATTCCTTTCCCTACTCACTCTCCTTTTGGTTTCTCCTGCACTCCTCTCCTATACTCTTCTCTCTCTAGCCTTTTCCACCTTTTCTGGGTAATGCCTCCAAACTGTGATGCTCAGCCTCAACAGAGAGGTCACAGTGGGCTCCAGGGGCTGCCAACCCTTGAGCTAGGGCTCACTGGGTGAATGGAGACGGGCCATTTTGAGTTATAGTTTTCCCCAGCAGGATTCGTCTCAACCACCACCCATAAGATCTGGTCTAACCTGCTAAAATGGAATGGTTCTCAACTTTGAGCATGCATCCAAATAGCCAAAAGGGCTTTTTAAAACACAGATTACTGGGCCCCACTATGGAGTTTGAGCAGGTCTGAGGTGGGGCACGAGAATCTGCATTTCTAGCAACTTCCCAGATGATCCTGATGCTGCTCTTCTGGAAACCACAATCTGAGTAACAAAGTCCCAAACTTGTATCCGTGGTTACTCGTCCTCCGGGGAATGGCACTAAGGGGTGGATGAGAAGGGACTTTTGTTAACTTCTACAGGGTTTAAATTTTTACAGCAATTGGATTGTTTTTGCAATAGTGATCTCTAAAGTAATGAATGCAAATCATTAAAAACATCCATTTAAAAAAGTATAAAATGGAAAGGAAACCCCTTTCCCCTCCCCTGGATCCCAGTCCAACTCCTCAAAGTAATAACGCTAACAGCCTCTGTTTTCATACTCTCAGGAAAAAAACTATGCATGTACCTATATACATAAATATAAATATATATATTTATATTCTTTTTTTTAATTAGACAAATATGAGCATGCTCTATACATTGTTTAGTGATTTGCTTTTCTCACTTAGTGGCGTATCTTGAAGATGTTCCTTGAAAGTCAGGTGGCTTTACCTCATTCTTTTAAATGGCTGCGTAACCTGTCCTTGTGTGACTGGACCACACTTCATAGACATAGAAAGATTCTTAAACCCCTCCTCAAATCCCAAATCCCTAGATCTGCCTGCAGCATCACCACGTGGTCAACATAGGAATTGTAGCCCAGAACACCACCACTAATAGAAGGGAATTTTAATAAACCATTCAGACTTACGTCGGTGTTTTGAAGGTTGGAAACTTGCCACAGCATAAGCATTGCTCGTGCGGCCAGAGCCAAGGGGGGCCCAGAAGTTGTGATGCTGAAGTGGATTTCTGGAACCCATTCAGCAATCAGAGGATCATGCAACCTTAGGAAAGTCACTTCATGTTCTTCGTACATCTGATCTCTCGCTTCACAGACAAATGAAGACTCTCCCCTGCCCCGCCCCTCGGACTTGGAGGAGAGAGGGGCATAATCAGCTGATGGCAAGAAGTTGCTTCTTAGAAGAGGGCGAAGTTAAAACACTAGTTGGGCTCTTGTGTGTATTGCTTTAATCATTTAAAGAGGGGCAGAATAGTGTAGTAGTTAGAGCCAGGGCTCTGGCATTGGACTGCCTCGATTTGATTCCTGCCTCTACCACTTACTAATTGTGTGACCACTGGGCCTCAGTTTCCTCAACCATAAAATGGAGATGATAATGGTAGTACAAATCATGTAGGATTATTGTAAGGATTAAATGAGGTACATGGGAAACGCTGACATGTAGTAAGCACTCAAGAAATATTTTTGTTGCTGTTAGTAGTAGTCGTGACTGCAGTGTTCCCTTCTCTCTCTGTCAGTGTGTCACAGACCCAAGGAAGTTCTCATTGGTGCTCACTGATTAAAGGAGGGCCATTGCTGTCCTTCTATTTTAAAATTCTTTCTATATAAATGCAATGTATGTCCACTGAAGAACGTTTGTAAAACACTGCTAAGCACAAAGAAGAAAATTAAAATAATCTGTAGTCCTACTTCTGCCTAGAACATTCTTTCTCCTCCAACCTCTTCCAACACCAAACTGGCTTCTGCTTCTCCTTCAGGCAACAGAACTTCCTCCAAAGAAGGCTTCTTTAACCAGCCAAGGCTGAATTAGGCGGAGTTCACCAATATTCTCCCCTAATATCCTGGACTTCCCTCATCAGGGCATTCATCACGCTGTAATTGTCTGCTCACTGGCCCAGACCCCAGAGTAGCCTGGGAGCGTCTTTAGGGCAGAGGACATGGACATTTTTTTTCACCAATCTATTATCATAGTAAGTGCTCAGTAAATGTTTATGGAATTCATGAATGAATGGCAGATCAAAGAATAGGTTCTGGCTTTTGGAGACCTAAGTGCTGAGCTGGCGGAATGATCTCCACAGTAGAATATTTCCCAGGTTTTCTCCCTCTGTGTCACATCAGGGAAAGTGGCAAGATTCAAGCTTTCTTTCCACTAGACCAGCCAGCTGACCGTTGACAAATTTCTGACTTCTGCTTCTACCACTTTCTCCTTGTCTGTATGGCTCTCTTTATCTCTCTTTCTTTCTGAGTCTTTCTCTGTTGCTCTCTCTCCCTCCCTTTCTCTCTTTCTCTCTCTCAAAAACACGCTTGCACGTCAGCCTTACTTATCTCTCCACTGTAATCCCCACATTCTCTTTCAACTCAGTAGATTATGAAGGAGAGTGATTTCGGGACATTATGACCCACAAAATTGTGAAATGATGTATTGCTTAGGAAATAGTCTTATATTGTTCTTTTCCTTTGCGGTAGGGGTTTGGAGGAGAGGGTTCAGATTCAGAAATTCTTACCTCCCATTTATGACACTATTAATGACGACAACAACCTGACACTGCACCTGTAACTGAGAAGGCTACAGCCAGCTCTTTGGCATAAGATGGCAGCCACTTGTTGCAGACTTTTGATATGGAATGATAGACATTTTAAAATCAGAAGAGCCCTTGTCTGCTTCAACCCTTTCATTTTGCCTGGGGAGATCAAGTTGCTTGCCTAAGTAGACAGCAGAGCTGGGCATAGAGCTCTTACCTCTGTATTTCTTGTCTAGTGCTCTATTCTCTGTTGGCTCAAATCCTGTGCTCTAAAAGGCCCCCGTCATTAAAGTTTCATCTCAGTGAGAAAGGCCAGGAAAACACTGAGGGCCCTGTTCAGTTCTCGTACAGAATTTATTAGATGGAGACCTTAGCACTCGTGTGAACTGACATGTGTAAGTTTCCTAGCAACTTCACTCTTCCAGATGTTATTTATTCCCTTTTCCGGCTGACTGTTCACATGAGTGCTTGCTGGTTTTACAATGGGCTTTAAGGGAGACGGTCCTTCCGGCCAACCCCTTCACTAGGGATTTAATAGAAGTCAAGAAAAATAAGTACACTTCACTTGATTCCACCCCTTTCATTCCATCCATATTTCCCCATCTTTTCTCCCCAGACACAGTGATTTCCGAGAGCCAGGGTGGCTTCCAGGGGCAGAAACATCCACCTGAAAACCTGTAAACCAGGATGGAGACACCAACCATCCAGATAAAACCTAGGTGATGGGTCTCCCAGGGCCCTGAGGTGGCTCCCCTGTACTGCCGCATCTAGCATGGTGCTTGCACCTAACAGTCACTCACTCTCCTCAGCATAGAAACCAGGAAAGCTGCTTTCTAATCCCAGTTTGGCCGCTACTCACTCTGTGATCTTTTCAGCCCACTTAATCTCTTTGGCCACTTAATGACACTTTCCTCTAATGTCTAAGGGTTTGAACCACATTAGTGTTTCTTGAAGTGTGTTCCATGGAGTCCTTGGGTTCAGGGGAGGTATCTCAGAGCGGGCGAGGAGGAGATTAGGTGGGCAGGACATCCTGCCTTTCACCCCACACCAACCACAATGTCTCTAGTTTTCTCTGTGGCTAAAAAATTACAAGAAACATTGGACTAGAAAATCACCAGGATCACTGTCAGCTGTAACAGTCTAAAATCCTAGGGAATTTCTGGGTTTCCAAAAAGGGCTGGCTGAGAATGAAAGATTCTGGTGTATTTTGCTCTAAAAATAGCAGCTCAAATCAAAACACTCAAAAAGCACATCCATAGCAGGCCTCTAGGATCACCTCTAAGCTGACGAGACCCAAAAAGTAACAATAGCTGGCACTTCTTATACGCACGGGACTGTTGTAAGCCTTTTACATATATTATCTCATGTAATTCTCACAACAACTCTATAAAGTAGGTATTATTATCTCTGTTTTACAGATGAGGAAACTAAAGCACAGAAAGTTTAAATAACTTGCCTGTCTTTGTCACTTCGGGCTGCTATAACAAATCACCATAGACTGGGGGGCTTAAACAGCAAACACTTATTTCTCATAGGTGTGGAGGCTGGGAAGGCCAAGATCAAGGCGCCACTGATTTGGTGTCTGGTGAGGGCTCTATTCCTGGTTTACAGACAGCCACCTTCTTGCTGTGTCCTCACTTGGCAGAGAGATCATCTCTTTCATGTCTCTTCCTATAAGGGCACTAATCCCATTCATGAGGGTTCCATTCTCACGACCTAACCACCTCCCAAAGGCCCCACCTCCAAAAAGCATTACATTGGGCATTAGGGCTTCAGCATAGGAATTTGGGGAGGGACACAAACATTCAATTCATAACGTTGCCATGGTAACATGTCTAGTATGTGGTAGAGCCAGGCTTCGAACCCTGGCAGTCTAGCTTCCGTGTCCATGTTCCTAGCCATTTTACTGTTGTGCTATTTCTAATCTCTGAAAATCCATCTGCCGCTTGAACATATCCACTCAAATAGCTCACCATCACCTCAGACGTAATATATCCTAAATGAAACTCATTTTTTCTCTTGTTTCCCAAGACAAGTGTCCCTCTCAATTTCCTTTGTCCTTACAAAGATTTCTAGACATTCTCTTTAATGTCTTGACGTTATCTTTAATCAGCCTCCATACCCCAAACTAGCTACTAAGCAAATTCTATTGATTGTTCTTTTACTGTCTCTCTTGAATCCGTCCTCAGCACTCTATTCCCACCCTAGACCAGGCCCTCATTGTTTAACTGGTCTCTTTGATTCCAATCCATCCTACACACCAATGTCACATTGTTCTTCCTCAAATATTGCTTTTATCACATCTTCCTCCACTCAGAACCCTTCAATAGCTCTCCCTTTCCTACTGTATTAGCTCTAGATTTTTCTGGTTGGCTTTTAAGGCCTTCGCAATCTAGTTTCTCTCTACCAAGCCAATCTTATTTTCACATTATGTGTTCTCTGCTCTACCTTGGCTGGTCTCTTTGTTGCTGCAGAAGTTTTCATTCACACTACATCTGTGGCAGACACGGCTTGTTGCCTATCAGACTCATTTCTCCTACTTCCTTAGTGACAGAACCTTGATTATGTTATGGGTGAAAACGTGCTCAGCTCCAAGAGATGAATTACAATTGCTTTAAGCTAGTCGTGCAAGTCTTTGCTAATGATGGATATAGGGGTAACCAAGTGACCTAGTTCTGGTTAATGAGACATGAGGAGGACACTGGGCGAGCTTCTGGAAGAGACTTTTCCTTTCTGAAAAAGATGAATGTGGCAAAGGGCTCCATTAACCTCTTCTTGGAGATACTAGATGTGATGTTTGGTGCTATGGCAGCCATCTTGGAAACATAATGGGAAAATATCAGTATTGCACTGAGGATGTCAGAGCAAAAAGATAAAAATATTGATGATATCATTGAGTTGCTACACAAACCCTGGGACTGCCCACATCCCAGCTTCTTGCTAAGTGGGATAATAAATATCCACATGAGCTTAAGTCACTGTTAGTTGGAGAACTTTTTTGCTTGCATTTGAAGTCATCTGAACTAACATCCTTCGTTCAGGAAGCTGTCCATTTTTTCTACCATCAATTAAAATCCTGAAATGTTTTCAAGACACAACTCAAACCCTACCTACAGACCTCATCCACCTCCTGCTCTGCTGAGCTTCGGAACTAGTGTTTAACGTGTGCCCTACAGTTCAGTACTTCATTACAATGAGGTTTTGTTTAACTTTTCACACTAGCTTCTCTCAGGTTCATTTTGACTCTCCAACTAGATGAAGTTCCTTGAGGAACACGGCTTCTACTAGTGTATTTATCTCCAGCACTGCCAGGAGAGCCTGACACTGTGCTACACCTATAGTAGTCACCAAACTTACTTATCTGAATAATAACGATGGCAATTACTATTGGAACTTTTAGTGCTGAATAAGAGGCATCTCACATCTTTCCTCACAATGATAAGTTTGTTTTCACTCTAGGACAAGTACAGGCTTCCCCCTCTATCTGAAAGTAGAGTGTTCCTGTGAAACCTTTTGTAAGCTGAAATGGCATTAATTTATATGGGATTTTCCCATTAATTTATATGGGAAAAATTTTTGGAAGAGTCAGCCCTGATGGCCTGACAGTTAAAGTTCAGCACGTTCTGCTTTGGTGACCTGGGTTTGGTTCCAAGTTGCAGAACCACACCACTCATCTGTTGGTGGCCATGCTGTGGCAGGGGCTCACATAGAAGAACCAGAAGAACTTACAACTATACACAACTACGTACTGGGGCTTTAGGGGCGGGGGAAAGAAGGAGAAAAAGGAGGAAGATTGGCAACAGATGTTAGTTTAGGGTGAATCTTCCCCTGCAAAAAAAAAAAAAATTATTTTGAGCATTCCTGTACCCAAAAGATAGCCTACCAAATCATACTAAATAACACATAAACCCTAAAATAACACTAACATATAGTAAAGCAGGAATGATATGATAAATACTCAGCCTATATAAAGTAGAAATAATGTCTGTACAGCGCATGTTCACTGACCAGAATTGGGAAGACAGCAAGCATGCTGGAAGGCTGCGAGGTGGTGGTGGTGGTGACGTTGTGTTAGGTTGAGTCCTTGGAGGTAGGGGTGGTGGCAGCTACTGGAGACAGGTGTAGGAGAGAGAAAGAGGGTCATCTCTTAACATCTCATCTCTGTCTGAATCCATCAGGGCAGGCAGGTCACTAACGTCTACACCTTCTATGTCTGCCTGCCTCCATGTCAAAGGCCGAGCTTTGTCGTTTGCTGTGGCCGATGTGGCTGATGTAGAAGGCTTGAAATCTGACAGTGTGCTTGACTGCTTAGCCTCTATAATGGCGCAATGCAAAACAAACCCTGAACGCTATTTTCACCTTTCGCCTTTTTTTCCTGAAAGCGAAAATCATCTTCAGATTTCTTTCAGTTAACAAAAACAGGTACTAATGTAGGTTTTTCATAAAAGTGAAGTGGTGTTAAGTGAACTTTCAGATTGCTGGAGAAACCTGTTATTCAATGTTCAAAGTAAACAGGTGACATTTTATGAACTCAAAGTGTTTTTTGAGATTTGACAAGTTATTAAATATTATTTAACCCTCAAATCTATACTGTGGAACATATAAATCAGTGTTTCTCAATAATGGCTGCACATTAGACTCACCTGGGAAACCTTTTAACCATACAGATGTCAAGGTCCCACCCCCAGATCTTCTGACTTAATACAAAGTGTGGTCTGGGCATCAGAGATTTTAAGAGGTCTCCAGATGGTTCTAATGTACAGCCGGGGTTGAGACCCACTGCTATAGATCACTGTGTCGAAGTCCTGAAGCAGGGTTCTTAAACTTGTGTGCGTAAGAATAACCTGTGGTTTATATCAAATGATAATTGCTGAGCCTCACTATCAGAGAATCTAAGAGTCTAGGTTGGGCCCAAGATCTGCAGTTTTAGAAAATAGCCAAGTTATTCAGATGTATGTGGTGTGTGGGCTACATTTTCAGAAACTCTGTTCTAAATGAAATTATATCTAGAAAATTCTCTCTCCATTTTTCACTGGCTTAAAAATATTCTTTTGACAGAAAATTAATCTGTAGCTGCTATAAGTCAGATATAAGAAAAACAGTTATGGTCCTCTGCTCTAAAGAAAGGAAAAAAACAAGATTGGTTTAGTGTTAAACTGATGATTCACACTGAAAGACAATGTTAATTTCCAATGTGTTAAGAAGTAAGTATAAGTGTGGAAAAGAAAAAGAAAGTCATGTTTCAAATGATAGGGACACTTTCCTGAACATGAAGTGAGCATAAACGTGGCAAATGATCCAAATCTAAGAGCACAGGCTATTCTAATGATTCAAATTCAAATGCATCAAGATTTCTAATTATGTGGAACAGGCTGGAATAGTGAGTCCAAACCAGTGAGATGAAACTAAACAGATAAAGACTGGTTTTAGTTTTTTTAGTCTATTTCGCAAGTACAGGATGGAAGAGACCATACTTGGTGAAAACTCATGTGAAAAAGATCTGCAGGTTCTTATCACCGACAAACTCAATATGAGTCAACAGTGTGAATCTTTTTTTAATAAAGAAGGTGCAAAGTGCAAGCTTGGGCCACTTAGGTAGAAAGCTCGAGTCAAAGGAGGTGGTATCCTGGTGGACTCTGCCCCAGTCATATATCCAGTTCTGGGTGCCACGGTTTCGGGACATTAAACTAAAGAGCTTCCAGGAAAGGAAGACCAGAATGGAGGGGAACTGGAAAATCTCCCCACGGGGATATACTCAGGCTGGAGAACAGAAGTCTTAGTGGGGTAGTCATCTTCAAATACCGATAGGGTGAACACAGGCAAGAGGGAAGACAGCATTCTGTGGAGCTCCAGAGAGAAAATAGAAAGATTAGCTTGCAGTTACAAGGAGCCAGGATTCAGTTGAGTAGGAAGGAAGAGTTTCTAACAAGAAGACCTTAAAGAGTAGTAATTCATAGTGACTTGTTCTGAGTCACCATAAGTGTTTAAAGAGAAGCTGAATGAGCATTTGCCTAGAAAATGTAGAATGAGTTTCAGCATGGGAAGAAAAGTTAGATAAGATGAACTCTAAGCCCTCTATCAACTTGGATCCCACAGCTTTCTGAAATTGCTTGTGCCTCAGTAGTTGTTAGAGGAGGGAATTTACAGTGAATAAAGAAACAAAAAGCAGCAATATTATAAAAGGAAAAGGACCACAAGATGAGGAATGCAGGCAGCTTATATAAACTAGAAAAGCCAAGGAAATGCATTCTGCCTTAGAGCCTCCAGAAGAAATGCAGCCCTGCTGACAGCTTGACTATAGGGCTTCTCACCTCCAGAACTGTAAGATGATAAATTTGTGTTGTTTTAAGCCACCAAGTTTGGAGTAATCTGTCAAAGCAACAACAGAAAATTATTGCCACTCTTATATGAAAGACTAGCAGGTTTTAGGGAAGAAGAGGTGGATCCCTGAGCATTTTGCCCCGAAGTTAGGATTTATAAGATTTTGATGGAAAATGTAGTTTGTCATTTTTGTTTTTTGGTAGGTTTGTTCGCTTCCTTTGCCTTAAAAGTCCCAGAATAAGAGCACATGCCAGTTTTCAATGGTCTCAAGACTTAGGTTTCTCATCTAGCCCTTTAGACACCTGCAAGTCTGGGCAATGATGATGAGACAGTTTGAGGCCCTGGCTCCATTTTATATGCCCTCTCCATCCTCCCCCCCCTTCCACCACTCAAGTTCCAAGAAGCCTACCTAGAACCATCTTCATCTGATAACTTCTTTCCAACTCAGCAGTTGCTCAAGCACTCGCACCTTCAATTTGCAGTATGGGTAGGGTATTTTTCATACTTGCTAACACCTTGTTTTGTAATTGATATATTTAGCCATTGACTCATTTAACTAATAAGCTTTGCTTCTCTCCATCCGTGTTAGCTGTCCCCTCCAGGGCCTTTCCACTAGCTGTTTACTCTGCCTGGAACATTCTTCCCTCAGATATCCAGATGGCTAAGTCTCTCACTTCCTCCAAGTCTTTGCTTACCTGTCACTTTTTTTTTTTTGCAGGGAAAGATTCCCCCTGAGCTAACATGTGTTGCCAATCTTCCTCTTTTTTTTTCCTCCCCAAAGCCCCAGTGCATGGTTGCATATCCTAGTTGTAAGTCCTTCTAGTTCTTTTACGTGAGCTGCTGCCACAGCTTGGCTACTGACAGACAGGTGATGTGGTTCCACGACTGGGAAACGAACCTGGACATGCCAGACTTTAACCACTAGGCCATCAGGGCTGGCTCACCTGTAACTTTCTTAATAAGCCCTACCCGGACTACCCTATTTGACACTGAAACACACACACACTTTCAAATTCTCTTTTCCTGCTCATTTTTTCATAGCACTTATCTCCTCCTAACATAAAATAGAACTTATTTATTACTCTGTTTATTGTTTAGAGGCTGTCTTTCCCCTTAAAATGCTAATGACACAAGGTGCAGGGATTCATGTTTGTTACGTTCACTGATATCTCCTAAGTACCAAGAACAGTGCCTGGTACATACTAGATACTCAGTAACTGTTGTTGAATGAATGAATTTATTCTCTTCTCTGTGCTAATGCTAGAGCAGATCCCGGGGGAGGGCTACAAAAGAATAAGACATTGTGTGACTTCGAATCAGCCTGTCTAATATTGCACTCAGGTTTGATTTCATTTTGACTGGCCGAGCTGTAAGCACTTGGGGGCACATACACTCTTACTTCCCTCTAGTCCCCTGGTGCTCCCTCCCTTTCTCCCCCTCCTCCTCAATCCTAATTGCTGTTCTAGTGGCTGCCCGTTCTCTCCACGTTTCTCTCCTCCATTCAGTGGAAAAGGATGAGTGGGAGTGGAGTTAGAGTACTCCTCTTACTGGTCTAGGTACTTATGGATATATGGGATGTTGAAGCGCTTTGGATAAAACACAAAAGATGCTTAGAACAATAGTTTTGGGGGTTTTTCAAACATACATTTGTAGGCAAATCTCAACTCCCAAACTTTAAAGAAAAAAATTGAGGCGTGCTTTACCTTAAACAAAAAAAGAATTCAAAAACTTATGAGGGGGAGCAAAACATGCCACCCCAAAATGTGCCACTTTGGCATGTGGATTGTCTTGAGCTGAAGGCAATTAAAACTGAGCAGACTCAGGAAAAGCTTTTTACCTCTTCCTTAACTGCCAGAAAGAATTTGGATAGGGCTCCTGTACCAGGAAGAGAGCTATTACCAGAGACAGAAATTCTTATCTGCGTGGCATGGCAGACAGTTGTTTACCAAACATTTGCTCTTCTCATCTTCCTGTGAATTGTCCTCCTCCCCTTTGAAGCCCCAGACCCCTCCCCCTTCTCCTTAGCTCAGGGTGGTACACAAGCCTCAACTGCCCCATTGCCACGGAGTCTTCCTGTCTTTGTGGGGCTCTCGTACATATGTGATTAAATTTGTTTTTCTCTTGTTAATCTGTTTTATGTTGATTTAATAAGACCAGGCAAAGAACCCAGAAGGGAAGAAAGGCAAAGTTTTCCACTTCTTCACTTATACAAATAAATTGGGTCTGGGAGTGGCTATCTGCATGTCAAAGGATGCCCCACTTCACAGAAAGAATTTACCACAGGGTTATTTTAAATAGTTTGCTCAATTGAAAATACTGAACCTGAATGTCCTTAAATGGAGGATTAAGTGATGCATGTTACATTCATGCAGTGGACTATTAAACGGTCATTAAAAGTGATGTTCTTAATATAATGGAAAAATGCTAACATTGTAGTGAGGGAAAAGAAGTTAGAAACAAAATTGTATAATTAAAATGGTTTTTAAAAATCCATAATAAAAAGACTGGAGGAAAAGATACCAAATTATTAGCAGGGATTGTTTCCTAATGTTGAGATCGTAAATAATTTCCTTTTTGTATCTTGAATTGTCTGATTGTTCACATTTTCTATAATGAGTGTGTATTGTTTTTATTATAAAGATTAAAATAAACTTTTAAAAACAAAAATCAAGGTTTGAGTCCTAAAAATTCAATTTGCAAAAAACTTTTCAGAATTGTCACTATTGGGGTGTATCTGGGGGGAGGGAGAGAAAATCCCAGGACAACTGTTTAGGTCTTTATCTAGTTCTCCCATTTGCTTAAGAATGGGTCTATAATAATCCAGAACTGAGGTAGAAGAGTGAAAAAAACCCTCATGATCCTTTTAAGAAAATGTGTGGCAGTCGCTTCTGTAGGGAATGATGGGGGGGCGGCGAGCCGAGGAGTTGAAAGAAAGATTTCTTGGACTCTCAAGATCTGGCAGTAGAGCTCTTTTATTTAGAGAATAGTGTGGAATAGCATGGGGACAGGACCCATGGGCAGTCAGAGCTGCTGCGTGGGGACAGGACCCACAGGCAAGAGGAGCTGCTGCTGCCAACATGGGTGGAGAATAAGGCTAAATTTAAGGCATAGGTATGTGAGTTATCTCTTTACAAGACAAAGGAAAGAATATGTAAAAAGAGTTGTTAAAATGGTATCAGGGCCGGTAGGTTCTGGTTATTGCGTGGTCCTACAACTTTTAGATAAGAATCAAACCGGATTAAGTAAATGGCAGAAGTCGCTGCTTGAATATTACCTTCAGCTAAAGAAAAAGGAGGATGTGGGTGGGGGGCGGTCAGTTACATGAGGTTGCCAGACAGTAACCAACTTAAGTTCTTGCCTTCCCCATTAAGAGTTTCCAGAGATAAGGCCATTCCACCTTCCTCCTGGCGCAGAGAGGGTGGCATCTTTACAGATGGAGATTTCCCTTACAAATATAAATGTTTCCCAACAAAGGGCAAGCAAGCTCTGAGGGCAAGCTCCTCAGAGTTGCTTTTATTAAAGGTAACCAGCCCCCTTCTCATCTGTAGTTCTAAAAGTAACCAGCCTAAAACAATCCTCATCAGGGAATAAGGAAGGAGACTGTGCCAAGTGATTATTTGAAACCTTATCTTATCATTTCTTGGGCTTGAAATGAATTGGTTAAATGAATTTAACAGGTGACATTTGTTCTTTTTATCGAATGGGAGAGTTCCACTTAAATGTTCAAAACCGGTAGGTAGGACTGTACCAGAAAAGGTGAAGGCGGTGATGACAAACCAATAAATTAAAGGAGGCTGTTTGGAGAAATCGCTGAGTCAAGAGTCGGGCAATCACGTGAAGTTTTTCATAAAAACGAAACTCAACCAGAAGTGGGTAGCTTTCCCTCCCCGCTCCACCCACTCTTGGTATTGCTGCAGGCGCTGGAAGCGTCGGTTTAATCTATCCTTTGGCTCCTCCACTGGGCGGACCCCTGGCAGGCCAGAGCGAAAAGGGTAGCGGAAGGAGGGGGCCCTGGGCCGGGCTGGCACGCCTTGACTTGTGGGTTAGCGTTCCGGGAACAGTAACACATGGATCTGGGTGAAACATTGGCTTTCTGTGTTTCCTGCGTTTGGTACCTTTGGAGGGCCGGCTGCAGCTGCGGGAGGCCGCGCTCGCTGCCAGCGGTCAAGGCGACCTTGCTCGGAAAACGACTGTTGTACTTTGAGCTAGTGACTCCAGAGGCTTTGCCGCTTTCTAGGCATTCCTCCAGGAGCTTTCTCCCCCTGGAGGCCTAGCCTGTAAACGCAGTTTGTTTTTGCAGTGTGATGCTGCCTTATTCTTGTCTTTGGCGCCAAGAGTGGCATGCAATCCCTACCAGTTAATTATGGCCTCTCCGAGGAAAGAACAATAAAGTGCTGTCCTTTATGTCTACAGTTGGTGCTTCTGAGGTCACTGGCAGTAGTTGCTTTGAGGTCTTTCTTCAGCACACTTACTCACCTGTTTCCTTTATGACTGCAAGAACCTATACCAAAGCCTAGTGCCTCTCCTGGTGAGTTGGCTATAGGTGACTTTGACATACAGAGAAACGACGTTGTTTCGTGCACTAACATGTCAAAACTCATCACATTGTACACTTTAAATATGTATAGTTTATTGAACAGCAATTGTACCTCAAGCTGTTTAAAAAACACAAAGGATTGAGTAATAAATGGTAATCAAGATTAATGGATAAAATACAAAAATGTATTTCTTTTATCTTCATCACTGAGTCGTGAAGAAAAGATCATATCTCTTGACCCTTTTTTTTTTTTTGAGGAAGATTAGCCCTGAGCTAACTACTGCCAGTCTTCCTCTTTTTGCTGAGGAAGCCTAGCCCTGAGCTAACATCGTGCCCATCTTCCTCTACTTTCTATGTAGGACGCCTACCACAGCATGGTGTGCCAGGCGGTGCCATGTCCGTACCTGGGATCCGAACGGGCGAACCCCGGGCCGCCGAGAAGTGGAACGTGCGAACTTAACTGCTACGCCACCAGCCCAGCCCCATCTCTCATGACCTTTTTTGGTGAGTTAACTTACTTATTTTAAAGCCTTAGATTTCTGTAAATATAGGCACGTGGTTTTACTTGCAAAGTTTTCCCTAAATGAGGATATTTCATTAATATTTGATTTACTGTTGTTGTGACACATAAGAAAACACAAAGCCATCATGCCTCAAAAGAAAAGAAAAGAAAAGATCATAACCCAGTAGGAGGTGATAGAGCAGCAGGGTTAGGAACCCTGCTAAGGAGTCGGGCTGCCTAGGTCTGAACTCACACTCTGCCGCCCGCTAGCTGTGTGAGCAGGAGTCCCTTGTTTTCTCTGAGGCTCTGCTTTCTCACAGAGTCCTGAGTGAATCAGGGTCAGCAGAGGAGGAGCAGAGAGGGATCATTGGGCTGGAGCCTCAACTCTAAGTGGGCCTCAAATCTGGGCTGCTGCCTGGTAGTAAATTCGTGGGGAATTGCTGGGAGAATGGTGATCACAAAAGTTGATCGTAAGTGAAATGCATGGAACCCTGGTACTAGAGGGGGGAGGTTGGTGAGAGCTTCCCAGGCCTTGAGGACCTTTAAGGAATAAATGAGAGAATAATGAATGTGAAGGCTCAGAAAAGTACCTGATACATAATAAGTACTGCACTCAATCAATGGTACTTATTTTTACTTTATTATTATTGGTGGTGGAACCACTTACCCCATAGTATCGTTGTGAACAGAGCTTGTGTGAAATAAAGCAAGTTCCTAGCAGAGAGCCTGAGACGTAAGAGGTGCTCAGTGGGTATTAGTTCTTTTCCCTCTTCTCTCTCCTTACTTTGAAACGGCCACCTCAAATTCAGCCCACTCCGTGGAGCTCTCCCAGCTTCCTGTCCCCCACCTCAGCATATGCGGCCTTTCCTGTGGCTCTGGGGCAGGATACAGGGAAGCACAGTGTGGGAGACCTGGATTGGGTCACCTGGCACCGGGCTGCATGGAAGCATCTAATTTGCACTGAAGTGTTGCCCTGGATTTTGTGTACTTCAGTCGTAGTTGCTGTAAGGGCGAGAAGTGGGGTGTCATGGCTTGGGTTTTCCAGAAGCAGATGCTGAGGTGGAATTTGGAGTACAAGATGTTTAAAGATCAGTATCCGTGAAAGGAAGGGGTGGGAGGCAGGATTGGGCAGAGGGAAAAGTCGAACAATGATGCCAGCCTAACAAAGACTGGACTAACCCCACAGGGAGGTCTGGAGAGAGGATTGCCCATCAGAGTATCCCACAATGAACTGACAAGACCAGGCCTTTATACCTCTCTCTCTCACTCGCAGGACGAGGGCTACCCTGGGAAAAGCATGACCTCATGACCTGAAGTGGAGGCCAACCCGGAAGTGGCAGACACTTGGCATCTGAACACACTCTCCACAGCTGGGCAGCAGGTCCGTCCTTCCTTAAACAGAGATCAGAATGGTGTATTCTCCATGTCCACCACACTGAGCGGTAAACCAACAATGTAATAATACAGACCAGACTGTTGACTGTTCAGAACAGAGAATTCCAATTGTATCTCAACACATTAAAGAAGAGGGTTGGCAGCCAACTCTTGATAGAAGATAGTAGGAAAAGTGATTTGAAATGTCTATGAACTAGATAGTTGTACATGTGCAGT
This sequence comes from Equus quagga, assembly GCF_021613505.1. Lineage (NCBI taxonomy): Eukaryota > Metazoa > Chordata > Mammalia > Perissodactyla > Equidae > Equus > Equus quagga. The sequence continues at coordinate 27,526,457 of NC_060276.1, read as the reverse complement.
CAGAGCAGCTACCACTGAGACAAGTTTGCTCTGCCCAGGAAAGAAGATCAGGCTCTTGCCAAATGGCTCGTGTGCGATTGGTAGGGTTTTATATAGCATGGGAGCAGGGAGAAGTTAAGATGAGAGGCAAGGGCTAAAGGTAGAGCAAATCTTAGCCCAGGGCTGTCCCATAAATCTACACGGCCTCGCAACAATGTTCCTCATCACTCAGGATACTTGTTAAATTCCCAGACCCACCTCCCTACAATAGTCTACTCAATCAGAATCTCTGGGGTTAGGAATCAGCATGTTTAATAGGCATCCCCACTACTTTCTTTGCAAGTTACAGATTGAGAACCCTGCAAAAGATAGACCAGCACCATGGATTACACTCCACAAGGCTGCACATAGTACCCTCACTGTTACAGACTCTGTAAAAAGAGATGATCCAGCCAGCACCCTCAGCCACCAGACTCTAATGGCAGAGATGGCAAACCCAGAGAGAAAAGAATGTATCGGTCAGTTACCATCATATAGAGTGAATCATCCATCAGTGTTGAGATGTGGTAAAGACAGAGCAATCTGAATGGGATCCTGAGTTACAGAAATAACTAGTGTGACCCTCTCTGGTCAGTGTCCTGAATTCCCTGGCTCCAAGGCAGGAGTCCTTAACCCAGGGTCCGTAGATAAAGTTCAGAGGGGCTCATGAACTGAGATGAAAAATCAGCATCTTTATCCGAACCAGCTTTTTACTGAAACTTAAGATTTCCTTAAATCATGGATATAGACAACAAACCACAGTAGGATTAGCAATATCTATGGCATGGTCACCAATAGAAACCATGGATATATTTTATACCACATTACTATTGTTGCAGGTATCTTGAAATATGGTATATGCTCATCAGTACTTCAACACTGTTACTTTTTAGATCTCTAGATCTTGACATTTAATTTGTTAATAGAGAAGTGCATGTATTATTATATCACACATTTCTTATTAAATATTTTGATAATTCTATTTTGATATAATCAGCTTCCTTTGTAATCTTATATATATATATATATATATATATTATTTTATGCATTTAAAACATTATTCTATGTCAGGGTCCCTAGGCTTCATTAAATTCTTAAAGAGGTGCATGGTGCAAAAAAAGTTAAGAACTCCTGTAGTAAAGTCTATTTTGCTAGTGGTCACCTTCATGACGTCATTTTTATCCCAGTCACCCCCCCAAATTATATAACACACTACTCCCAACATTTCTCCCAGTTATTTCCTAGACACGACACATTAGAAAGAAGGAGACAGAAAATTATGCTTCCATATCTTTAAGTTGGGTCATGCAGTTATTTCATTCATTCATTCATTCAGTTAATCAATTCAACAAATATTTATTGAGCACCTATTATGAGCCAGGCACTATGGGGATACAGTGATGAATAAGACAGATACTGTCTTTATCCTCAAGGAGTTTCATTCTAGGAGAGACTAGTGAGAAGCAAGTAAACAGGCAAATAAAATAATTTCAAGTTTTATTGCTTTATGAAAAAACAAACAGGGCATAGAGATAATAATAACCAACATTTATTGAGTGGAATGTTTAATATGTGCCAAATTTAATTTAATATGTGCCAAATGTTTAATATGTTCCAAATATAAATAGTATATAGGAAAAAAATGCCCAAAGTGCCTCTGAAGAGACATTGGACAAGACTTTTCTTGCCCAAACAACTGTCCTCAAATAATGGCCACCACCACCTACGTTATGCAGAATCAACCCATATGGAAGGGCTTAAACCGTTTGCCAGAAAAACAAGGACTCACGCCCTCATTTTCTTTCACAAACCTGTCTGAACTCACGAATTAGGTACCTTTGTCTTTTTGGATGTCTGAGTTGGAGTTTAGGAAGCACACTCTACCTCACAACCATCTGAGCACTCCCCCAAGGCCCCTTCAGAGCGTCAATAAGCATTTCCTGATCAGAATGAGGCTCTGTGGTTTTCATCTAGTTTCCTGCCTTCAGATCTTTCTGGTCATATGACATTAAAACCTACCACAGCCGCTGGGGGCAAAGGCTTGCGTCACATACTGGCTGCTCTGCCACTTACTAGCTGTGAGACTTGAGGAAGTCACCAAACCTCTCCGTGTCCTAGTTTCCTCATCTACAGAAGGGATAACACCCCTCATAGGTTTGCTATGGAGATTGAACAGAAAGCCCCGTGGAAAGGCACAGCACGCAGAAAACACTGAATACTGTTCAGCGGCTTTGTTGTATTATTCTTGTTACTGTTGTTGGTGCTGTCATGACAAGGCCTAGGAACAGTATAGAAACATGGTACACACATAGGTTAGAATGCTGGATAATCATATAGACAACTTGTGTCTTAGCCACATTAAATGAGGACTGAGCTATTGGCTCTGGGAGACAAAAGAGGAAATGCTACCAACTACGTCTTGTGTTCAAATACATTCAATAACATAATTTACATCTGAATCCTCTTTATTTTTACAAAGTACTTCAACATTTTATCTCATTAATCCTTATTACACCTGGGAGGTTATGTTTTTACTATTTCCATTTTGTATTGAGGATCAGAAAGGTCAGGTGGCTTGGTCAAGTTCACACAGCCAGGAGACTCCAACCCACACCTTGGCTCTTTTTCCCACTAGATCAGTTGTGTCAATTATGGTAATAAATGAACTCTGAATTAGCCTTTAATCCTAGAGTGTTTTTAAAATTCTTATATACCTCTCCCCTCTCAAATAATGACTGATTTTCTCTTGTGACATAATAGTAAAATAAAGTTTAACATGAATTAAAACAAAAATTTTTAAGTGCTCCTTAAACATCAAATAGCCAAATGAGAAACAAGTAATATCCATTTAATTGCTAACATCATTACTCTCCATGCATTATTGACCAACTCAGTGTTTCTTTTTTTTTTTAAAGATTTTATTTTTTTCCTTTTTCTCCCCAAAGCCCCCCAGTACATAGTTGTATATTCTTCGTTGTGGGTCCTTCTAGTTGTGGCATGTGGGACGCTGCCTCAGCATGGTTTGATGAGCAATGCTATGTCCAAGCCCAGGATTCGAACCAACAAATCACTGGGCCGCCTGCAGCGGAGCGCGCGAACTTAACCACTCAGCCACGGGGCCAGCCCCCTCAGTGTTTCTTTACAAGCTTTACATTGACTAACACAACTCAATAAGGTCCTCATAGGTTTAATATTCCCATTTTAGAGATAAGAAAATTAAGGCACAGAGAATTGACTAACGCTATACAGCCAGTAAATGACAGAGCCAGGATTCAAACCCAGGCAACAGTTCCTTTTTAGGTATGTTATGTTTGAAATGTATAAAACATCCAAGTGGATGTGTTGAATAGGCAAGTAGGGATGTGAGTCTGGGCATAAAAGAGAAGCCCAAGTTGCAGATATAGATTCAGGAGCCATCAGTATAGAATTGGATTTTAAAGCCATGGAACTAGATGAGATCCCCTAGGGAGAGAGTGCAGGTAGAGAAGAGGGGCAGGCACAGGACTGAGCCAGGAAGCACTCTAAGGTTCAGAGCTTGGGCAGAGGAGGAGGAACATCAGCGTTAAGATGAAAACTCCCCAGAAGCCATGAGAGGGAAGGACACTTTAAGGAGGATAGTGTAATCAACTGGGTCAAAAGTTCATCAGCATCATCATCATCATGTTATTACTCTAGCACACTGGTGAAGACCATGTGGAGTTATTGAAGGGGACCCAATGTAAGAAATGATAATCTAGTGAGAAGTAGTGTAATCAGGATTGCCATACATTCTCGGTTTGTCTGGGACAGTCCCAATTTACACCCATTGTCCCACATCTCATCCAATTTAGCATTTGTCCCACATTTTTCATTTTTGAACCAAATATTACAATTAATAGTTGTGGTAAATAATTTGGTTTGGGTTTAGTAGATCTCTATTTTGAACTTCCAGTTTCTACAGAGTTCTCACATGATTAAATCTGAAAGACAACCAGTGATAATCCATCTCTTTTCCTAACTAACCCTTTCCTGATATAACGCTGACCTCCTCACCAGGAAAAGCAGGCAGGGAGCTCACTGATAAGAGGAAATGTGCCCAGGGGCTGGCCCCATGGCCGAGTGGTTAAGTTCACGCGCTCCGCTGCAGGCGGCCCAGTGTTTCGTTGGTTCGAATCCTGGGCGTGGACATGGCACTGCTCATCAAACCACGCTGAGGCAGCGTCCCACATGCCACAACTAGAAGGACCCACAACGAAGAATATACAACTATGTACCAGGGGGCTTTGGGGAGAAAAGGGAAAAAAATAAAATCTTAAAAAAAAAAAAAAAAGAGGAAATGTGCCCAGGTAACAGCAGCTAGGGACTGCTAACAACCTGGGGTCTCAGTAGTGGTGGAAGATGTATGTGACCCTGTCCAGCCGCCTGTCACCTGGTACACTGGCCAGTTGTTCCTTGGCAAGTTCCAGATGTGAGTTTCAGAAGCTGTCGGCTCGCCAATTAGGAAGGTCAATGAGAGATGTGCGAAATTACAGGCTAGGTATGCATGAAATATGTGTAGGAAGGAGAGGCTAAGCAGTCCCGCCATATAGTCTATACAGAGAGCAGTCTGAACATTCTCGCAACAGTGGTTCTGTGATTTATACATGGTGTAAATCTACAACTACTTATTTTACTGATTGATAATGCTTTTCTATTTTGCCATAATCCTCTTAGCAGTAATGAGCACAAGTATATGAAAGTATGTGTTTATGAAGATTTAGGTACTGAATTTGATGATGTACATGTAACTCACACAAAATGTCTGTTGATGTTTACCACCCGTGGGGGCCACAGTGATATAGCAAACCACACAAAATCCAGAAGACACCTATCTGCTGAAGGAATAGCAGCGTCTACCTCAAAAGTCGGCAGCTATTTTCCTAAAGTGCTCAAGGATCACACATGCAGATACAGAAGGTTTACATATAACTCTGTGAACCATAACTTACTATATAGATCGAATGGTTGTTCTTCTAAATTCATTTTGCTTATTTTTTATTCTAAATTTCCTTGTGCATGTATGAAAAGTGAAGCAGTAGCTGTTAAAGTGTTGGCTGAGTTAGCCAACCAAATGGCTCCATGACACCAACTTTATTTTTAAAATTTTTTTATTGAGGTAACATTGGTTTTTAACATTATATAAATTTCAGGTGTACATCATCATCATTCAATGTCTGTGTAGATTACAGCATGTTCACCACCCGGAGACTAATTACCATCCATCACCACACACGTGTGCCCAGTCACGCCTTTCACCCTCCTCCCTCCTTTCCCCTCTGGTAACCACCAATCTCTGTCTCTATGTGTTTGTTTGTTGTTGTTATTTTCTATTTATGAGTTAGATCGTTCTTTCTTCCTTTCTGATGCTCTAAGATTCCTTCTTTTTTCATTTCCTTTCTGTTTGAATAATTTTCTTCAGCCCTTATATAAGGATAGTTCTGCTAGGGAAAGATTCTTTCTGTTTTCCTTTGTCTGAGAATGTCTTTATTTCTCCTTCATTCCTGAAGTATAGTATCATGGATACAGAATTCATGATTGACAGTTCAGCATTTGAGAAATCGTGTGTCACTTTTTTCTGGTCTTCATGAATTCAGGTGAGAAATCCACTGTTATTTGAATTAATGTCCTACGACAGGCAATGTGTCATTTCTTTCTGGCTGCTTTCAAGATTTTTTTGTCTTTAGTTTTGAGAAGTATAATTATGATATATATTCGCATAGGTTTTTTGGGTTTATCCTATCTGTGATTACTCAGCCTTTAGAATCTGTAGGTTTGTGTCTTTGGCCAAAGTTGGGACATTTTCAGCCATTATTTTTTCAAGTACTCTCTCAGCTCCCGTTTCTCCTCTTCTTCTGGGCCTCTTATGGTATGAATGATGGATCTTTTCAAATTGTCCCACAGGTCCCTGAGGCGCTGTTCATTCAAGAAAACTTCTGTTTTCTTTCTGTTGTTTAGATTGAATGAATTCTGTTGAACTCTCCTTAAGTTCACTAATTCTATGCTTTGTCATCTCCATTCTACTATTTAGCTCCATTCTACTATTAAAATTCAGTGAGTTTTTTAAATCTCTAGTTGTATTTTTTAGTTCTATAATTTCCATTTGGTTACTTCTAACAATTCTTTCTTTGCTAAGATTTTCTATTTCATTTGTTTCAGGGAAATTTGTACTTGCTTGTTGAGTCATTTTTATGATAGTTCAAAATCTTTGTCAGGTAATTCCAACACCTGATTCATATTGATTTGTGTATCAGTTCATTTTCTTCTCTCATTCAAGTTGTGATTTCCTGGTTCTTGAGATGATGGGTAATTTTTTTATTGTATCCTGGACATTTTGGCTATTATTTTAGTAGATGCTGGGTCTTATTCATATTTTTTATTTTAGCAGGCAGTCACCTGTTCAGATTTAGCATGCAGTCCTGACCTACACTGGTGAGCTTTGGTTCCAATGACAATCTAGTTTTCAGAGCCTTTGCAGTGCTACTTTTGTCTTCCTGCTTTACCTCATGTTGCCAAAGCTCCCAGTAGTCTATAATGGTGTTGCTTAAACAGATGGAAAGAGCCTCCCTCGGCTGGGCTGCTTGGTGCCTCTAGGTAGGGGAAGGGATTTTTCCAACTTGCAAGGATGAAGAGTATCTCCTGGGATGGTTGCTTATTGTAAGATCTCTCTTGCCAGTGGGTGGTGGTGTACCTCAGGCCTACAGGATGTAGTGGCTTGCCAGTGGGTGCTTGTTGTAGCATAGCAGTATCCCTCTTGCCAGTGTTTCCCTGGCCACGTGGTATCTCTAGGGGGGAGAGGGGTTTCAGGCCCCCTAGTGGGGAAGAAGAGTTCTTCTGAGACAGGTTCTGCTTGTCTCGGTGGGATCCCCCGCTTACTGCCCAGAATGCAATGTCTCTGAGTGGAGGAGCTGAGTTTGAGGCCTGGCAGGGAAGAAAAGGGCTTCTACTGGCTGCTTATTATCAGTGGGGCTTCTGATCATCTCCCTTGCTGGTTCTGCTGGGCTTGCCTGGTGGTGTCACTGGGGCTTCCATTTGACCCAGGGGTGGAATGAGCCTATCTGGGCTACCTTCTGTTGCCAGGTTAATGGTCAGGAAAGATTAGGCCTGGACCACTTTCTTCTGTTGCGGGGGTGGAGGGGACAGGGGTCATAAGATGCTCTCCTGACATTTGTTCCTCCATATCTGAGGTCCCAAACCAGTTCACCTTCTTCTTACTATCTTTAAGAATTCTCCTTTGGTAGTCTCTTGTGTTAGTTTCAGGGTTTATAATTTTATTTAGTAGGGAGGAGTAGGGAGAGATTAATCTATGCCATCTTGAAAGTCCAGACAAAATTCCTTTTTTTTTTTTTTTTTGGTCTGGAAGTCCAGACAAAATTCCTTTTGTAATTTAAAAACTATGTCATTTGAAACCTTAAGAATAAATTTAATTGCCCCATGAGTCTGTGAGAACTAACAAGAGTCCTAGAGAATGCCAAAATAGAAAGGATTTTATATAGAGAGAGTTTATATCATAATAAAATCCATAAGGCTTGGAAAGGAAGAAACAAAACTCTCATTTTTCACAAATAATATGATTGTGTGACTAGAACGTCTAAAAAAACTGAAAGATAAACTTTTAAATAAAGTTTGGTAAAGTGACTATATGCAAAATCAATTTACAAAAATCAATTGTATTCCTTTATGCCAACCAGAAACAGAAAAATGACATACAAATCCCTTTTACAATAGCATAAAAATATTTAAAATTAAATCTAACAAAAGATGTGTAAGATCTTCATGGAAAATATCATAAAACTTTATTAAAAGTCATTAAAGAAGGTCTTAGCTTGAAGTACAAAAACAGATGGCTGGCCATATTTGACCTGCAGGTCATAGCTTGCTGAGCCCTATTCTAGAACAGTGGCTTTCAAACTTCAGAGTGCATCACAATCACCTGGAGGGCTTGTTAAAACAGATTTCTTAGGTCTACCCTGAGACTTTCAAATTTAGTAAGTCTGAAATGGAGACTGAAATTTGCATTTCTAATAAATTTCCAGTTGATATTGATGCCACACTTGGAGAACCACTTCTACAGAAAAAGAACAAAGTAAGAGGCTCTGCCTTTACCCACTATCAAGATTTACCATAAAGCTATAGTAATTAAGACAGTATTGGTTCATAGATAGCAAAGATATCAGTGGAACAGATTGAGCATTTAGAAACAGACCCACATGTATATGGACACTTGAAATATGACTGGGGTGGCCCTGCAGATTGGGGGGGAAACAGAGTTTTTTCATTAAATAGTGCTCAATTGGATTTCCATATGGAAAAAAATGAAACCTGACCCTAACCTTGCTCCATACACAAAAAATATATTCTAAGTGGATTATAGATCTAAATGTCAAAGTTAAAACAGTAAAGCTTCTAGGAAAAAATATCCTTAAGACCTTGAGGTAGGGAAACATTTATTTCTTAATATACAAAAAATATTAACCATCAAGGAAAAGATTTATAAATTTGACTAAAGTAAATTTAAAACTTCTGTTCATCAAAGGACACCATTAAGACTGAAAAGGCAAGCTAGTGTGTATAATACAATAGCCACTAGCCATATTTGGTTATTGAGCAAAAGAAATGTGACTAATCCAGATGGAGATGGGCTGTATGTATAAACTACACTTTGGGTTTTGAGGACAGTATAAAAATGTAAAATATGTCATTAATATTTTTTATACTGATTATATGTTGAAATGAAAATATTTTAGATATATTGGGTGAGATGGTTTTTATGTCTCGACTTGACTGGGTCATGGGGTTCCTAGATACTTGGTCAAACATTATTCTGGGTGTGTCTGTAAGGGTGTTTTTAGATGAGATTAACATTTGAATCCAGTAGACTGAGTCAAGCAGATTACACTCCCCAATGTGGATGGGCCTCATCCAATCAGTTGAAAGCCTGAATAGAACAAAAAGGCTGACCCTCCCAGGAGTGACTTGGAATTTCCTCCTGCCTGACTGCTGGGGTGGAACATCAGTATTTTCCTGCCTTTAGACTCTCACTGAAACATCAGCTCTTCTTGGGTCTTGAGTCTGCTGTTTTTATAGACAGAAATGACATCATCACCTCTCTTGGGTCTCCAGTTTGTTGACTGCAGATCTTGGGACTTCTCAGCATCCATTGTTATGTGAGCCAATTCCTTATGATAAATATCTCTCTCTCATATATATATGTAAATATATGTGCATATATATTTTACTGGTTCTGTTTCTCTGGAGAACCCTAATACATTAGGTTAAATAAAACATATTAAAATTAATTTCACTTGTTTATTTTTGGCTTTTTTAAAAATGGCTATTAGAAAATTTAAAATTATACATGGGGCTCATATTATATTTCTATTGGCCAGCACTGATCTAAAATATATAAAGAATTCCTATAAAACAATAAGACCAGACTACCCATAAGATAAATGGCAAAAGATTTGAACAAGAACACCATGAAAAAAGGAATCTAAATGGCCAAAGTAATATTTGAAAAAGATGCTCCATCTTATTGGTAATCAAAGAAATGGAAATTAAAATCACAATGAGGATGACAAAAATCAACAAATGTACAAGGAAATAAACCACCATGAATGAGTCAGCAGAAATAAACAAAAAATTTATATCCCCCAAGCCCTTCAGATATTAGAATTATCTGATACAAGATGCAAAGTTTCTAATATAAGAAAAATATTTAATCAAAAGAAAGAACTACAAAAATGACCAAGCAACAGCAGACTATCAAAATGATCAGGAAGATTTATATAAGAAGCAAATAGGACCTTTAGAAATAAAAAATATAAATTATTGAAATTAAAAGTTCAGTAGATGAATTAAACAGATTGGGTACTGAAGACTGAATTAGGTCATTGGAAAATAGATCTAAAGAAATTGCCCAAAATGCAGCATTAGAGATGGAAAATATGAAAGAGAGGATACGATAAAAAGCTCTAACATGCCTAATTTATTTCTGGGGGGAGAGAAGAGGAAAAATGGGGAAGAGGCAATATTTGAAAAACAAAGTAATAGTTGAGAATTTTTCACAACCAATGAAAGACATGAATCTACATGCAAATGAAGCATTATTATATACCAAGAAGGATAAATAAAAACAAATCCACGCTTCTCCATACTGAAATGACAGAACATCTGCCACAAAGAGGCAATCTTACACGTAATCAAGTGATAAGTCAGATCATCTGTAAAGAAACAAAAATGAGGCTAACTGCAGGTTCTTTTTTTTTAAGGAAGATTAGCCCTGAGCTAACATCCACTGTCAATCCTCCTCTTTTTGCTGAGGAAGACTGGCCCTGAGCTAGCATCCATGCCCATCTTCCTCTACTTTATATATGGGACATCTGCCCCAGCATGGCTTACTGAGCGGTGCCATGTCCACACCCAGGATCCAAACTGGCGAACCCTCGGCCGCCGAAGCAGAGCAGGCAAACTTAACCGTAACAGCAGATTCTTTAGAGCAATAATTGAAGCTGGAAGACAGTGCAATGATATCTTCCAAGTGCTGAGAAAAAAATAACAGGCAACCAAGAACTATGTGCCCTGAAAATTAATATTTCAAGACAGAGTTGGAAATAAAAACATCCTCAGTTAAGGAAAAACAAATTTACACCTATAGACCTACACCAAGTAAATTTCTAAAAGATGTACTTCAGAAGAAAAGAAAATTAACTCAGAAAGAAGCTCTGAGTTGTCAGAAGGAATAGTGAGGGAAAAAAATTGGCAAATATGTAAATTAATCTATACATGGTATAAAATAAGTTGTTCATTTATTCAGCATATATTTATCACCTACTGTAGTAGGCTGAATAATGTCCAACCAAAGATGCCCGGGCTTAATCTCTGAAACCTGTAAAATGTTACCTTATTTGGAAAAAAGGGTTTTTGTAGATGTGATTAAGGATTTTGAGATGAGATTATTTTGTGATTATCTGGATGGGCCCCAAATGCCATCACAAGTGTCCTTATAGGAGAGGGGCAAAAGGAGATTACACAGAAAAGAAAGCCATGGGATGGACGCAGAGTCAGAGAGAGAAGGTGGCTATGCTACTGCCTTTGAAGATGGAGGAAGGGGACATGAGCCAAGGAAGGCAGCTCTAGATATTGGAAAAGACAAGAGCCTCTAGAGGGAGTGTGGCCCTACCAACACCTTGATTTCAGCCCAGTGAAGCTGATTTCCGACTTCTGGCCTCTGGAACTGTGAGAGAATTAATTTCTGTTGTTTTGAGCCACTACATTTGCGGTAATTAGTTACAGCAGCCACAGGAAACGAATGCACCTACTATGGCTAGAAACTGCTCTAAGTGAGATACATCAATGAACAAAACAAAGGTCTCTGCCCTAATGGAGCTTAAACTCCAGTGGAGTAAAGAGACAATACACTATAAGCATATTAACCAAGTAAATTGCATAGTAAGCTAAAAGGTAACAAGTGATATGTAAAAAAGCAAAAAGAAGAGCAGAGTGAGTGAGGAATCAGGAGTGAATGTGTATGTTTCACGGGGTTGGTAGGCAAGCTGATGTTTTAAATAGTGGCTATGGTAAGCCTCATTGAGAAGGTGGTGTTTTAATTTATGGTGTTTATTTTTAAAAAGAGGACAACACTAAAATGCTGGACAACAATACTGTGTAAGGTGGGAGAGAGGTGATCAGTATTAACGTGTTCTAACATCCATATATAATTTGGGAGAATTTGATGCTAACTTTAGGCTTTGTTAAGCATACATGGTAACATATCAAAGATAATCAGTAAAAGAATAGAAATAGGGGCCTGCCTGGTGGCGTAGTGGTTAAGTTCTCACGCTCTGCTTCAGCAGCCCGGGGTTCACAGGTTTGGATCCTGGGCACAGACCTACGCATTGCTCATTAAGTCATGTTGTGGCGGCATCCCACATAGAAAAGAGAGGAAGACTGGCACAGATTTCAGCTCAGGGCTAATCTTCCTCAGCAAAAAGAGGAAGATTGGCAACAGATGTTAGCTCAGGGCCAATCTTCCTCACAGAAAAAGAAAGAACAGAAATAGAATATATAATTTCCAAATAAGTAGTGGGGAAGATGGAATAAGAAAACAAAATAAACAAAACTCAGTAATTATTTTTAAACTGAGAAAGGATAAAAAGCAAATAAGATTAGAACAGAGAGCAACCAGTAAGATGTTAAAAACAAATACAAATGAATGTGAACACGATAAATGCAAATGGATGTAATTTGACAGTTAAAAGACAGAGATTGTCAGACTAGGGGAAAAAGGGGAAAATCCAGCTAATATGGAAGAGACACCTAAAATATAAGAGCAGAGAAAGGCTGACAGTTAAGCAATGAAGAGATATACCAAGCAAATACTAGCCAAAAGCTAGGATAGTTACATTAATATAAGACAAAAAAAAATTTTAAATGCATTGTTAGGGATTGAGAGGGTCACTACATAATGATAAAAGGTGGGAGATTGTAATGCACCTTTCTCAATTATTGATAGATTAAAATTAAACATAAAAAATTAGTAACGATATAGAATATTCACAGAACTTAATCAAAAAACTTGGTTGGAAACTGCTGCTATGAATATTCATGTACAAGTCTTGCAGTGCACACGGAGGAAGAGCTCCTCCAGCGTGGGGGTGGAATTTCTTGATCATAGGGTTTGCACCTTTACAGAAAACACTTCAAGTTCCATGTACCCCACTCTTGACCTAATTCTTCTCCTTCCTCCCCCAGAAATTAGCACTATCCTGGATGTGGTGTTTATCATTCTAAGGTAATGTTTAAATTTTACTACTTCAAATGTATATGTGTGTACATGTGCCCTTAAACATTATAAAGTATTGTTTATATTTTTAAATTTTAAATGTTTACTTTTAATAATTAAAAATGTATATATGGTATCATAGTGGATGTGTATTCTCCTGCACCTTGCATTTTCATCGTTTTAGAGATTTATCTGTGTTGATATAGTACTAATTCACTCATTTTAACTGCTATATAACATTTATAAATATATTTTATAAATTTTTATACTGTTTTATAAAGTTTAAACTGTTATATATTTTTTAATGTATCACAATTTATCCATTGTGCTGTTGAACACACAGTCTGTTTCAATTTTTTTTTTTTTTACTAATTACAGATACAGAAATAAACATTCTTGTGTATTTCTCTTTGTATATGGTATGAGAATTTCTCTAGGATATATAAGATTAGAATTGCTTAGTCATAAGATGTGGGCACCTTTAACTACAAAATTTCACCATATTGCTTTTCAAAGTAGTTGTGCTAACTCATATCCCTACCATGGATGAGTTTACATGGCTCTTCGTCACCGTCATCTAGTGCTGTGAGGCTTTTCCATTTTTACCAATTGGATGCATGTGAAATAGCACTGTACTGTTTTATGTTGTATTACACTCGTTACAGAGGTTGATCTCATAAATTTATTGGTCACTTGGGTTTTGTCTTCTGTGAATTGCCTACTCATATTCCTTGCTCATTTTTGAGTTGCCTGTTTTTCTTATTGACTTATACAACTTATGTATATTTTCTGAATACTAATCTTGTGTTGATTATATGTACTGTGAATATCTTCTCCCAGTCCGTGGACTGTCTTTTTGATTTTTTTATGGGGCCTTTTTGTTATATTGGAGCGCTCTCTGCCATATTATTTTGTGCTTTGTATTAACTTTGCTTTTTCTAAGCTATCTTTCCCCATCGCACCCTTTCCCTGACTCTATTTGACTGATCACGTTTCCCCCCTCTACTGGTTTGGCTGTTATTCATTCTATTTTTATTCTTTTAGGGTCACCTTTAAAATATTTTCTAAAATTTTAACTTACATTCAGTAAAATTCATTTTTTGGTGTACACTTCCAAGTTTTTACAAATGCATAGTAGAACCACCACAATTAAGATACAAAGCATCATCAGCCCCCAAAATTCCCTCTTATTGTCCCTTTGTAGTCAGCCCCTCTCCCTACACCAACCCACGCTAATCATTTATCTGTTTTCCACTCTTAGTCTTGCCTTTTGCATAATGTGATGTAAATGGAATTAAACCATATGCAGCCTTTTAATTCTGGCTTCTTTCACTTAGCACAATGCATTAAAGATTTATTCATGTTGTTGAATGTATCAATAGTTTGTTCCTTTATAACTGCAGAGTAGTAGTATTCCATTGCAGAGACGCACCAATCACTGTTTATCTATTCACCAGTTGAAGGCCATTTTTGGTTGTTTCAAGTTTTTGGCAACTATAAATAAAACTACTACAAACCTTTACATAGAGGCTTTTGTGTGAACATAAGTTTTCATTCCTCTTAGGTAAATTAGGAGTGGGATTTCTAGGTGTCCCTAAATTTTAATATGCATACTTGGAGTCCAAAGTTTATCTTTCTTCTGAACAAAAATTTTAATACATTTAAATTCCAAACTCTCTCTTTCCATCTTCGATGTTACCTTGCTTATTAGTATTTTAGTGCCTATCTTATTTTTACCTTCCCCAACAAAATTAGTCATTTTTACGTTTAGTCAATACTTATTTAGATATATGAACATTTCAACAATTACTGGGGGTCACAATTTCTTCTTGCATCCCACTCCTTTCTTCTAAAAAGCACATTTTAATGGTCTGTTTTGGAATGATGTTATAAATTAAATGAACAGAATGTTCAAATATTATAATAGAATCTGATAGCCCCAAAATACACATTCTTGGATTATAGAACCTAATGATCTGTTTTATGTAGGAATTATACATACTGGTCTGGAACAATCAACTTTTCTAATCCACTTCAATTGTGAGGGAAATGACCCTCTGTTTATTACTGCACACCTAGCAGTAGGGTGAGAAGGCTAATATAGGCCCCATGCACTTAAAGATCTTTGAGGATTTTATGCTCTTGTTTTTGGTTAAAATATTTGAGCTGTCTATATCTAATTTCCTCTTAAAATAAGCAAAACTATGTAGGTTAAGCAGGACATTTGATATTTCTAAACATTTTATAAAGTGTATTAAGCTTTTTTTTTTGAGGAAGATTAGCCCTGAGCTAACATCTGTGGCCAATCCTCCTCTTTTTGCTGAGGAAGATTGGCCCTGAGCTAACATCTGTGCCCATGTTCCTGTTTTACATGTGGGATGCCTGCCACAGCATGGCTTGATAAGCAGTGCATAGGTCCCCCATCTGGTGAACCCTGGGCCGCTGAAGCAGAACGTGTGAACTTGACCACTGTGCCACTGGGCTGGCAGTGAGAATTTAATATTTTTTAAAGTTAGATAAAAGGAGTAAATGTGCAGTACCTTTCTGCCTCATAATCAGAGTTCCTTAACTCAGAGAGTAATTAGAAACAAATCTTTGGGGTCAGCCCAGTGGGTAGTGGTTAAGTTCGCATGCTCCACTTCGGCGGCCTGGAAAAGGTTTGCTGGTTCGGATCCTGGGCATGGACCTACATCCTGCTTATCAAGCCATGCTGTGGCAGCATCCTACACAGAAGAACCAGAACGATTTACAACTAGGATATACAACTATACACTGGGGCTTTGGGAAGGAAAAAAAAGAGGAAAATTGGCAACAGATTCTAGCTGAGGGCCAATTTTTCCTCACCAAAAAGCAATTAAAAAAAATGATTGTCCTTAAGCACATGATCACATGTATAAAAGAAAAAAGAAAAAAATCTTCGAAAGATGCCAACTCCACAGCCTGTACTGCAACTAATTTTAGGATAGAAGCACCATTCATCATGTAGACCTGATTCTAAGAAAATCTGCCTTTACTTTTTTGTGTGTTGTCTTTTAAAAATCTAGCAAATTTCATAGTGGCCTTTTAGGTATAATGTTAATCATTGTGAAGAATTTTCAGGCAACTAATTACCTTTTTAAAATGTTTTCACAAGGTATTAACACCAATGACAAATAACAAACAATGGAATAGATGTCTTTGCACTTAATAAAAACTTTCTTACTATCTGCAAAATGTTTAAAAAATAACTTCTGACATATAGTAATGAACAAGAAAATACTTTTATGCATAGAGGGACTTTTAATCAAAACAAAACAGATGAATAACTGAAAACAACTTACTTTTTGATCATTATTTTCAACTTAATGCCTTACTGACTATTCAAGACTGATTAAGGAACACAAAGAAGATTTTACATCTATGTTAATGGGTTCACAATGTATAAAGATGTCATTTGTGACAACCACCACGTAAAGGAGGAGGGTTGGAGGTGTACAGGAGCAGAGGTTTTATATACTACTGAAGCTAATTTGGTATTAATTCATACTAGTTTGTTATAAATTTAAGATGTTAATTGCAATCCCCAGGGTAACCACTAAGAAAAAACTAAAAGATATACAGAAAAAGGAATGAGAAGGGAATCAAAATGATATACTACCAAAAAAATCCAACACAAAAGAAGGCAGTATAAAGGGTTTGAAAAACAAAAGATATGATATATAGTAAACAAATAGCAAAAAGGCAGAAGTTCTTCCTTATCAGTAATTATTTTAAATGTAAGTGGATTAAACTCTCCAATTTAAAAACGTAGAGACTGGAAGAATGGATTAAAGGAAAACATTAACTATAGGCTGTCTACAAGAGACTCACTTTAGATCCCAAGACACAAATAGGTTGAGAGAGAAAGAATGGAAAAAGATACTGCATGCAAAGAGTAACCAAAAGAGAGCTAGGGTGTCTCTATTAATATCAGACAAACAGACTTTTAAGTAAAAAACTGTATTATTACAAGAGACAATAACAATATACATTAAAGATGAATCACCAAGAAGATATAACAAGCATATACATGTACACACCTAACAGAGTTCCAAAACATATTAAGCAAAAATTGACAGAATTGAAGGGAGAAATACAGTTCCACATAATAGTTGGAGACTTCAATACTCAACTTTCAATAGTGTATAAAACAATAAGACAGAAGACCAATAAGGAAACAGAGGACTTGAACAACACTATAAACCTACTTGTCTTAGCAAACATATAGAACACTTCACCCAAAATAGCAAAATGCACATTCTTATTAAGTCCACATGGAACATTCTTCAGGATAAATCATGTGAAAGGCCACAAACAAGTCTCAATAAATTAAAAAGACCTGTAATCATAGTATCGTCCCTGACCACAATGGGATGAAATGAGAAATCACTAACAGAAGGAAAATTGAAAATTTCACAGTGTGTGGAAATTTAACAACACATTCTTAAACAACCATTGAGTCAAAGAAGAAATCACAAAGGAAATTAGAAAATACTTTGAGGGGCTGGCCCCGTGGGCGAGTGGTTAAGTTCACGTGCTCTGCTACTGGTGGCCCAGTGTTTCGTTGGTTCGAATCCCAGGCGCAGACATGGCACTGCTCATCAAACCACGCTGAGGCAGCGTCCCACATGCCACAACTAGAAGGACCCACAACGAAGAACATAACAACTATGTACTGGGGGGCTTTGGGGAGAAAAAGGAAAAAAATAAGATCTTAAAAAAAATTATTTAAAAAAAAAGAAAATACTTTGAGATGAATGAAAACAAAAATAATATACTAAAACTTATGAGATGGAGTGAAAGCAGTGCCCAGAGGGAAATTTATAGTTGTAAATGCCTACACACTAAAAAAGAAAGATTTCAAATCAATAAGCTAACTTTACACTTTAAGAAACTAGAAGAAGAAGAGCAAACTAAACCCAGAGCTAGCAGAGGGAAGTAAACAATAAAGACTAGAGTGGAAATAAATGCAACAGAGAACAGAAAAACAAAAACACACCAAATTCAAAAGTTGGTTCTTTAAAAAGATAAACAAAATTGACAAACCTTTAGCTAGACTAAGAAAGGAGACGAATTATTAAAATCAGAAATGAAAGTAGGACATTACTAACCAACATTACAGAAATCAAAAAGATTATAAAAGAATGCTATAAACAAACTGTACACCAACCAATTAGATAACCAAGATGAAACTGGCAAATTCCTAGAAACAAACAAAACACTAAAACTGACTCAAGAAGAAATAGAAAATCTGAACAAACCTTTAAATAAAGACATTGAATCAACAATCAAAAATTTTCCCATAGGGGCTGGCTTAGTGGCGTAATGGTTAAGTTTGTGTGCGCCATTTTTGCAGCCCGGGGTTCACCAGTTCGGGTCCTGGGTGCGAACCTATGCACTGCTCATCAAGCCATGCTGTGGCAGCATCCCACACAGAAAAAACTAGAAGGACATACAACTAGGATATACAACTATGTACTGGGGCTTTGGGGAGAAAAGAAAAAGAAAACCTAAAACTTTCCCATAAAGGAAAAGTCAAGGACCAGATGGCTTCACTGGTAAACTCTATTAAATATTTAAAAAATTAGCACTAATCCTTCTCAAAGTCTTCCAAAAACTAGAAGAGGAAGAAACACTTCATAACTCATTTTATTAGGCCAACATTACCCAGATACCAAAGCCAAACAAAGACACCACAAGAATACTACAGACCAATATCTCTTTATGAATTTAGATGCAAAAATCCTCAACAAAATACTAGCAAACCAAATCTGACAGCATATCAAAAGGATTATACATCTTGACCAAGTGGGGATTATGTCAGGGATGCAAGCATGGCTCAACAGATGAAAACCAATCAGTTGAATACACCAATTTATGAAGAAAAAAACCTCACGATGACCTCAACTGATGTAGAAAAGGCATTTGACAAAATTCAACATTTTTTAATGACAGAAACACTCAGAAAACTACGAATAGAAGGGAACTCCCTCAACACGATAAAGGGCATTTATGAAACACCCACATCCAACATACTCAATGGTGAAAGACTGTAAGCTTTCCCCATAAGATGAGGAACAAGACAAGGACATCCACTTTAGCCACTTATATTCAACACCGTATTGTAAGCTCCAGCCAGAGAAATTTGGCAAGAAGAAGAAATAAAACACACTCAAATTGGAAAGGAAGAAGTAAAACTATATTTGTAGACAACAAAGATGTTACATATAGGAAATCCTTAAAAATCTACAAAAATATATTAAAGCTAATAAACCAATTCAGCAAAGTTGCAGGGTACAAGATCAACACTCAAAAACTGTATACACTTGCAATGAGCAATCTGAAAAGTAAATTAAGAAAATTCCATTCACAACAGCAGCAAAAAGAACAAAAATACACAGGAACATATTTAATCAGGAAGATGCAGGACTTGTACAGTGAAAAGTACAAAATACAGTCATGCGCCAAATAATGACGTTTCAGTCAACTACGGACCGCATAAACAATGGTGGTCCGATAAGATTAGGACCATTAGTACCTAGCTGTGCGGTAGGCTATATCATCTAGGTTTATGTAAGTACAAATCTATGGTGTTCGCAGAATGAAGAAATCACCTAACAACGCATTTCTCAGAGTGTATCCCCATCGTTAAGCGATGCATGACTGTATTTCTGAACAAAATTTTTAAGAGACCTAAAACAAATGGTTTAAATAAAAAGGGAAGTCATCATGTATTCATGGACTAGAAGATTTAATACTGTTAAGATGCTAATAGCCCCAAAGTGATCACTGTATTTAATGCAACCCCTATCAAAATCTCAATGGCCTTTTTTGCAGAAATAGAAAAGCTGATCCTAAAGTTCATATGCAGTAGCAAGGGATCTGAATAGCTAAACAGTCTTGAAAAAGAAGTGGAGGATTCACACTTTTCGATTTCAAAACTTACTAAAAAGCTATAGTAATCGAAACAGTGTATTACTGACATAACAACTGATACATAGATCAATGGAATAGAATTGAAAGTCCAGAAATAAACCTATAGAGCTAGGGTCGATTGATTTTCAACAAGGATGATACGACTATTCAATGGCGAAAAGAACAGACTCTTCAACAAACGGTGCTGGGACAATTGGATATCCATATACAAAGGAATGAAGTTGGACCTTTACCTGATACCAGATACAAAATTTAACTCAAATGAGAGGAATGTAAGGAATAAAACAATAGAACTCTTACAAGAAAACATAGGGGTATATCATCATTAGCTTGTTTCTTTGCTATGACACCAAAAGCAAAAGCAACAAAAGAAAAAGTAGATTTATTGCACTTCATTATATTAAAAACTTTTTGAGATGAAAATGTTCTGGAAGTAAAGAATGGTGAAGGTTGCACAAAATAGTGAATGTACTGTCACTGAATTGTACACTTTAAAATGGTTAATTTTATGTTATGTGTATTTTACAACAAAAAAATTTTCATTAAAGAAATGTTTTAAAAGATTTTATTCTAAGAATTAGAGGATAGGAGAATCTGTTTTCATAGCTTGCAAAACTATTAAGTTGCAATCTGCATCTGCAGCACATTCTTATATTCCACATCAAATATAAAAGGTTCTACAAAAGAAAAGTTCGATTTTTTTTACTATGCTAGACAAATTCTAAGGATTGTTAATTATAAAAGTACATTATGTGCCTGTTCAAAAAAAGAAATACTCTTTAATAGCAAGGAAAAAGGAAAAAAATGAACAAAGTGTTAAATTTGAACCAAGTGTTTTCAGGTGAACAAATCTGTTCATTATTCAAATTTTTTGTTGGAAACTGAAAATTATTGATTAACGAAGCATTAGCAAGGATACCATATAAAGCATAATCATGCAAATTCCCATTAGTACTACTCTTTTCTTTTTAATGAACAATTTGTTTTGGCAATTTTATGTAGATGAGAGAACAGAACATGTTTATAACACTCCTGCCATTCACAGCATTAAACAGAATGGTCATTAAAACAAACAAAAAACAGCTAATGTAAAAAAGATATATGGATATTAAGATTAAAAAACAAACTTCCGAAAATCCTGAAACACAGATATACAGAATAAACCGATTTCCTGAACTCTATGCACACGTACAAGATAAGAATTTCAAGAGTATGGCTAGACAACATGTTAAGACCATTCAGCAGACTCAGGAACTGGGTTCAAAAAAGCTTCTTGATCTCTGGTTTGGTAAGGTTCTCAAGAAGCATCTTACTCTGAGAGTATATGGCCCAGAGCTCACATTAACAGAAAAGGCGGATCAAGTGCCATGACTAAAACAAGAGTGTATTTAACTGCTCCTTCTCCCCTCAAGTTAAATCCAGACTAGTTTCATACCGAGTTCATGAAACTATTTGACTTTGAGGATTTGAATGAAACAATGTTCATACTTGTATTTGATTTTTCTAAAATATGCCATTTAAGAATAAATACCCACCTTGAGGATTCCTGGGAATTTTACTCACCCTTTTCCATACCCTCCTCCACATTCCTATAGCATTATCACCAAACCACCACAAAAATAAAAAGAGAAATTTAAAAAATAACAAAATTGACAAATGAGAATTCACTAAATTAGGAAGATTTTAAGTTCTATGGTTTTATAACTTTCTTAACATATTTGTATTTTAAAGATCTTCTCTACAAACTTTTTTTAAATAAAAGTTTTATTGGAGAAAAATAGAACCACCACGTACACAGGGAAAAGAGCACAAAAATTCAACTGATACAGAACTGAAAGTCACAATTATCCGATTTTGTTTGCAATGACTTTTCAATTTCTTAAACAGCTCCCTTCAACTTGTTTTTTAATAGTCTTGCCAAGTTTTCAGCTGAAACAGCATCAAGTTTTCAAAAAATTAAGAGCCTCAGGGAAGGGACCAGCTTTCAAGATAACAAAGGTGACACCAAGAGTCTCCTCCTAACAGGACCAATTCTACCTAAAAATTCCTTAAGTATAACTATCAAGTCTCATGGAATATAGTCTACTTATCTCAGAGACCATCAGGGGTGAGTTAGAACACTGAGGTCGATGGTCCAGTAGAGAGAGAACAAGATAGCTGCATTTTCTTGTCAGATGAGCTCATGTAAGGAAACCAAGGAGGAGTTGAGAAAATAAAGGCAATGGCTACTCAAAAAGAATTCGGAAGGCATTCTAAATACCACATATTGTTAACCAACATTGTGCAAGTTGATGCAATTAAATGAGAAACAGGCAACTTCTTTTTAATGACTGGTCACAGGTCTTTGAGAATTCAAGAAAACAATCAACAGCAGACACAAGAGCAGGTCTCCTCAGTTGACAGTTAGGACCTAGGTATTTATTCTAACGGCTCCAGATAGTCAAGGAAGTATATTGTTGCAAAAAGCATTAAAGCTGTTCTGATTTTTAACAAAATAAAAAAAAAATTTTCTGCTTCTCTTCCAAGATCAATTCCCTTCAAAGCTTCAAGGAAAAACAAACAAGGAAGCAAAAAA
>NC_060276.1:27446614-27503711 GCF_021613505.1 Equus quagga | reverse complement strand
GGTAAAGAGAAGCCTTTTACTCACATTATCAATTTGAAGAACAATACTTTTGCTATTTTTTATGTTAGAACAATTCTAGGACATTCCCCTGAAAAGTAGGTGTCCAGTGGCTATGAGAATGCTTATCTTCAAGCAATTTTTAAAGGAGTAAGATCAGCATGAAACAGAATTTGAAATTCCAAACTAGGGGGTGTGTGGGGAAAAAGAGGAAGGAATTTTACATCTGAATAGGAAAGACTCATTCACCAACAAAGAGTTGGGGTGCTTCCAAAATAAACTTTGGTAGAGAA
The DNA here is from genome assembly GCF_021613505.1 of Equus quagga. NCBI lineage: Eukaryota > Metazoa > Chordata > Mammalia > Perissodactyla > Equidae > Equus > Equus quagga. The sequence goes on along the minus strand of NC_060276.1, from coordinate 27,503,421 downwards.
AACAGGAATGCTAAATCCTAGGAAGCCTGTAACAATCTATAATTGGTCCAAGTTAAAGACAAAACTGTGCAAACAACATTAAAGGAAGTTGAAAACTAGTTGATGAATTTTTGCTCCTGTAAAAATTTACAAATATGTGGGTTTTGGTCTCTTTTGCGATGTTCGTATTGTATTCATTTTTAATATGAAGAAAGTTGGATTTTTCTCTCCTACCATGTTCTTCTAGTACAACTGATCACCAATTTTCTATTTCAGCTATTTTTATAAGTACCTGTTAATCAGCACAGTAAACTGAGGGCTAAGCCATATACACATCCCAGAGTCACAAATGGAAAATTTTAGGATGTGCATATATAAGAGATTAGGTAAGCAACTGTCCCTCTACTTGAAAACTTGTTTCCAAATAAATTTTTTTTAAAACATCCCTTTCAGTGTAACAGAACATTACTTAGTAAAATATCAATAGCTGTGACAACTTATTTTTCTTTTCAAGGGAAATCACAAAACAAGTGTACAACCAAGTCCAAGGTGGTTTTTCTATTTGATAAATACATCCAGAACTCTGTACAGTAAATAAAGTCTGCATGCAGTTTAAGTATCTTTAAATGACATTTTAAGCAAATAAACCTTTTGCTTCATAATTAATGGTGTATAAGAATCCCCCCTCCTCTTTTAACAGCCATAGGGACCTCTTCCCCAGTTCCAAAGAGGAATCATGAAGACCAGGTACTTTCTTAAGAGTTTTCTGCACATCATACTAAATAACATGCAAAGAGTTCAACAACATTCTTCTTAAAGGTAAGTATTACTCTTTAAATGGGCATGTTAACCACTGAAAAAGTCCACTCAACTATTTCCATTACACTGCTTCATTTGGTCATCGGTAGTATAAAAGAAGTCAAATAATATAGGATCAACAGGTTAGTTTATCCACTGGCTACTGCTTATTACATCAATGCTGCAAGGCCAACATTTTATGCAATGTAGTTGTACTGATTTGGGTTTTCCTTATCTCTTTCCATGTAGTCCCGGTCAATTAATGATTCTATTCTCTTCTTAAGATCAGCAGGCTGTAAAAGAGGGCAAATTTTTAGTGCAAAGCTCATAATCATTGGCTTAAGTCCATTTATCAATACTCCATTTAAAAAAAAAACAGTTTTGGCTCACTGATTTAATGTAATCTCCTTAATTTTTATTTTTTAAATCTCCTTAAATTTTTAAAGAGAAAAGTCTAATGAAAATAAGCCAGGTTAAGAAATGTTTTTTATTACACATATACTGTCACACCTTGTCATATTGTTATGTGATACTTTCTATTACTTCTCTATTTTAAAAAGGTTTTCTAAGAACCAGCTATTCTCTGCACAGCTAAATACAAAAGACTAACTTATCCTAATTTCACATGAGGAACATATTGTTTAGGGAAACAGAATGCTATTTAGTTTTGCCAAAACAGTTTGAAAAGATAAGTAGACCTTTACTTTGGGCAAAAGCTAGTTCTCAAAGTTAGGTTGCATTTTTATAAATTAAATAAAAAATTTACTGGGGAAATCACTAACGACTACTACAAATGGTTTGATGAGTGAAGTATCATCTCATATTTCAGATTTTGGTATTTCAGCTTTAATGTGAGATTGAACTGTTACCTACTATAAATGATTTGGATTTCTGAATCCTACTTGTGGTTATAAAAATCATCAAGAAACGTTACAGCTTATCCTCATGATTGCATTCTTAGCTCTTCCATGACAAAATTCCACTGTCTTTTGTATCTAGCTTATAAAAAGACTATAATCTTGCTTGCTAATACAGAGTTTTCCAGATTATGTAAAATGTTCACTTAATCAAGTGGGGTAAAGAGGGAAAGTAGTCTGATGGGGCAGCCAAAATTTCAGCCAGTAATTTTACCCAGTAATTCCGAGGTCTGAAAATCAAAATGGCTTTCTCTTAATTATGGTGAGGGACCTAGAATATCAGCACAATATTTACTATAGTTATCCTCTAACTTGCCTAGCCTCGCTGATCTCTCTGGCTGGAAGTGAAATGGTTATTAGGCAGAGCATGAGGGTGAGAGTGTGGTAATAACAAGGCAGTATTAGGTTTGGAGAGGAGAGAAAGCCAACCTTATTAGAATTAACAGCTAGTGAGCACTTACTATGTGCCAGGCCCAGTGTTAAATTTTTCACTTACATTATCTCATTTAAGCCTCACAATAATCCTATGCGGTAAGTACCATCATTATCCTCATTTTACAAATGAGGAAACAAGATCAACGAGGTGAAGTGATTTACCTAAACTCAAAGCTCATGAGAACCCCAACAGCCAAGAATCTGTCCAAACTCTATTAAGTGTTTATCATTGTGAGGATTTGGGAATCTTTTAAAACTTGTTAAACACTCCAGTACAACACCACACTGTCTAAGCCTCTTTATTATTGGGCATTTATATTGGAACATGTCCATTTAATGACCAATTTCAGTTTGCCAGAACCATGGCTAAACTTTTCAAAAAGACGCCTAATGATGACTAGTTATCTGTACAGAGTTTAAGGACACTTATATAAGCTAACTAAACAGGAGATTTAATTTAATTTAAAATAACCAAATCTGTCAAATACCAAGTTATTTCAAGGAAGAAAAAAAATAACAAAGAAGCTCAAAACAAACACAGTAAATGAACTTGGAAATTTCAGATTCATTCAGCTGCTAAACTTTCAAGAATAAGCTTTTATAAATTGTTCTCCCCTTTTGTCACAGCTGCCCACATATGCCAACAAAGGTTTTTTTGAATCATATATATGAGCATGATAAATCTGTCCCTCCAAATGGTCTTGAGGCTTTAATCCGTGTTTGTAAGATTCGTGTCTGAAAACCTAACGTACTCTTTTACATATAACAAGCTCAATATGGAAACACAGAAGTACCTACCTTAACTGGAAATTTCAACTGGTTGTACACTTCCGAAACAAGGAGATTGTGGCTAAGTGTCTTTCTCATCTTCATAATTCGAACAATTGCAGCATCAATTTGATACTGTCTATCTTGAAATACTCTCTCTGTAGTGCTTGCTTGTTCCTCAACCTAACAAAAAAAGTTTTAAACTCAGGAATTGTACCTGAAGTGAAACTTGATTACTTACATAAATGATACATTTTGTGTACATGACACACTGTTAATGCTTTAAATATACTGAATTATCTAAAGGAACCTTACAAATAGACAATGACAGAAAAAACTCTACAAACATAACTCCTTTCTGACCTAATTATATTGCCCCTCACCAATGAAGTAATGCCAATATTAGTTAACAGAAAAATACCATCTTTCAAGTTGCCTTTCTATTTTTTTTTTTAAGTTTTTTCCCTTTTTCTCCCCAAAGCCCCCCGGTACACAGTTGTGTATTTTAGTTGTGGGTCCTTCTAGTTGTAGCATGTGGGACACCGCCTCAGTGTGGCCTGACAAGCAGTGCAATGTCCGTGCCCAGGATTCGAACCAACAAAACACTGGGCCGCTGCTGCGGAGCACGTGAACTTAACCACTCAGCCACGGGGCCAGCCCCTCAAGTTGCCTTTCTAGAAGTAGAGGCGGCTAATCCAGAATTTATCATTTTCTTTTACTCTGTCCTCAAAATCTTCTAAATGTATCACAATGCGTTATTGACCAGATTTCTGCATGACATTAGCTTATTTGTAAAAGTGACTGACTCTGACCTCTGACTCAAAGCATGGTACTAACTAGCTAAGCTAACTGGAGTCAAACTTTTTTAAAAAAATTATTTTGTAATATATAAATCAGAAATGCACAGGTAGTGCCTATAATCATTCAAGAATAACAGAAATTTAAGTGTTTAGGAGTCAGTTTACCAATTTTAATGCTAAAGAAAAAACGTTCATCTTTAGCACCTAATTAAAAAGAACAGTTAGGGCTTTTTGCAGTCAGTTTCTTTCTGATACAGCATACACGTTTTAAAAAGACAATAATCTTCTAAGGGATTATTACATCTTTGATGTGAATGTAAACAAGAAAGGAGCTTGTCTGAGATACTGACCTCAGCGCCACATTAAAACTTTTTCTCAAGTACTGCATTAAACCTTCTTGGACTGGAAACCAACTAGTTTCAAATGCTGCAGTTGATCGTTTGCTTAGTAAACATCTCTTACAAATTCAAATGGCAAAAACTAACAAAATATTCACTGTTAAGCAAAGAAATACTAACTAAATCATTCAGATTTTTCACCAAGCAAGTTGGCAAAGATTTAAAAAAGAAAACAATCTTTAGTGCTGGTGAAGGCACCATTAAGACAAGCACTCAGGCTGCTAAACAGTGTAAATTGGTCCAGCCTTTCTGGAACACAATATGGCACTACGTACTAGGACTCTTAAAATGTTCACACTCTTTTACCCAAAAGATCTACTTCCATGAATTTATCATAAAGGAAGGCTCAAAGAAATTAAGATTTAGGTACAAGGATGTTTCTTGCAGTTTTATTTACAATACTGAAAAGTTATGAATTTAATTGCCCAACAGTGGACATCGGTTGAATAAATTATAATAGCCATGTAAAAGAATACTGTGTGGCCATCTGTCATTTTATGAAGATTTTTAATGGCAAAGAAAAATTCTAAAGATTTAACGTTAAACAGAAAAAGCAGGATATAAAACTACACTGAGTGTCAGGCCCAATTGTGTGTACCTCCCTCCAAAAACACTGCAAAATCCAGGGGCCGGCCCCTTAGCCGAGCGGTTAAGTTTGCGCGCTCTGCTTCGGTGGCCCAGGGTTTTGCCAGTTCGAATCCTGGGCTTGGACATGGCACTGCTTGTCGAGCCATGCTGAGGCAGCATCCCATATGCCACAACTAGAAGGACCCACAACTAACTATGTACCGGGGGGGCTTTGGGAGGAAAAGGAAAAATAAAACCTTTAAAAAAAAAAACTGCAAAATCCAATCATGAAATACACTGAGCTAGATATAGGAACAAAAAATGTTAGTGGTAGTATTATAAGCATAAAATCTTCTTTATAAATTTTTATTATGAACACACATAATTCCAGTGCATTAGGATGAGGAGAATGCAAAAGAAATACCGTTTCTTTCATCTGAATTTGATTGATCTTTATCCTGAAGAGTTTGTGTTTGAAATCATCATTACAAATGAACTTGTCACCATCTTCGATATCTTTGCCTTTTGGATTTTTCGCCAGAACTCTAGCTTTGCCACAGGCCAATGACTGCAGTGTCCTCCGCAGCTCTCCATCCTCTGAAGAAGAAACAGCAGCTTAGTTATTTGTTACTTGCTCATCAATACAAACAGTGACATTCAACCTCAATCTAGCTTCCATCCATCCCTCTACTAAAACTGTTTCCTTTTTTCCCCAACGTCATCAGTAACTTCCTTTGTTCTATACAATGGCTTTTTTCCTGGTTATCCTCTAAAGGCTTCAATTATTCCATGTGGATAACTACCAAATCTTCAGAAATGACATCTCACTTCTTTCTAGTCCCACATTTAAAGGACACTTCCACCTGGCTATTTTATTATCATCAACTCCAGTTATGTCCAAAATTTCATTCATCATCTTCCCCATAAAACTGTGTCCTCTTTCCAACTGTTAGTCGTGAAGCTACCAACCAACTCTGGTGAGAAACCCTGCAATCATCTTTTAACTCTTCCTTCTCCTTCATCCTCCATGTACCTAGTAGTTGTTTGCTTAGAGATGCCTCTTCTCCATTCTCATTGCCCTCATTCTAGTCTAAGCCCCTCATCACTTTATGCCTGAATTACCCCACTAGCTTCTGGACTGGAATCTCTTCATCCTCCAAGCTGCCCTATAGTCTACTGACTCCAGGTAAGTTGTCCAAATAAGTCACTTCCATTATGTGTGTATATACACACTCGAGACCCTACAATGTAGGTTTCATCCACTGGATTCCTAAGGCTCTCCATGATCAGGCTCTACCCATCTTATCTATCTAACTTCATATCTCGCTACAGTCACATGCCACATAACCACGTTTCGGTCAACAACAGACCACATATATGACGGAGGTCCTATAAGTACCACATAGCCTGGGTATGTAGTAGGCGATACCATCTAGGTTGCGTAAGTACACTCTATGATGTTCACACAACAAAATCACCTAAGGATACATTTCTCAGAAGGCATCCTTGTTGTTAAGCGATGCATGACTGTACTCTATGCTGCAGTTAAACTCTTCATGACTCCTGCCCACACTGTGCTCATTCCCATCTCCAAGCCTTTTCTCACAATATTTCCCCTTGCAGCATATGCCTTCTCTCTAACTAAAACTTAAAGACCCAGCTCAAGTCCCACCTCCTTCACGAAGGCTTTCCCAATTGCGCCAGTCCACAGTGATCTCTTCCTTTGCTGAACTCCTAACACACTCCTACTCAGCACCAGATTGGTACTTATTGGTTGTGAATTTCCAGTGTCATTTCCCCCTTTCCCCATGGTGATATTATGCGTGCTGAGGAGAGGGATTATTTCTTTGTATCCCCCCAAAGCTCTTAATCTAGTGGAGTGCACGTAGTGGACACTGAATATTGCTTGCTAATCAACTGATTCAACACCAACCTATTCCGGTAGCCTGCTTGATCTCTTCTAAACTGAACTCCTCTCCCTCATTAAACATTAGCAGCACCAGTGTTTGAAAGAGAGAGACCTGGAGTTCTTTTTTACCCTGTTGGAGAAACAGCAGTGTTTAGCCATCATTTTTTTTAAAACACATGAAAAATTAATCAAATAACTAATCTCTTACAGGAAAAGCATTTTTCAATTAGTGGATTTAGAAACATGGATTAACATTATCCAGAAAAGCCAGTATGTTCAGTGTAGGATTTAGGTGTGATCCTACCTAAAATAGGAGCAAGGATTGGGTGACCTTTCTACAGGTATTTTTTTAAGCCTTATAATTAAAACAGAACAACAAAGTAATGAAAATTAATAACTCAGCCTTATGTGTCATTACAGATATTTATCACGAGAAGCAAGAAATCACTATTTCAAATGCGTTTCCGACTTGTTTGATTCAGATTAGTTATGAAAAGCTGTGGGAAATTTTTGAAATTAGTTATGGGAACTAGGTTCCCCTTAACACCCACTCCATCCTCTAGCTCCTAGTAACACGAAGTTTCCTATCAAGAAGTGGCAATGAAAATTCTGCATCCACAGGTGGGGAAAGGGTAGGAGAAAAGGGATGTTATTTTTGGTTTTGCAGCAGGACCAATTAACTGTGGAAAAGATCACATTCTTATAATATACACAAAGCTGTAACAAACTATCACTGTACCATGCAGATATTTAAGATAAATTTATAAAGTAGCTTAAACCTTCAGGTTAAGAGGGATGACCTCAATATCAAAAGATGAAGGTGAAAAGTAAGTTCTAGGAATATCCACTTACCTCTTTAAATTCTGCCTTTAGTACACAGTGTCCTAGAGTTGACTGCCATTGAAGTTTCCTGCCACTATGTTTGCCTAGGTAAAATGTCTTGAAAATTTCCTGAAGTTTTACCATCTATGGTAAATAAAATAAAGCTTTATTTAAGCTCTGTATCCAGTATCACAATTGCTACTCTTCACGTTTTATTTATTTTATACTTCATGTGTAATAATTTCTGGAAATTTCTAAGACGCTACCCAGTAGGTCCACCGATCACTTTGATGTAAGGTAATGATCTCTCCACTACAAAATCTAATGACATTAGTCTTTACACTTTGATCTCTCTGCAACATTTAATCATTCTCTCTTTTGAAACATTCACCACCAGTGGCTTTTGTGCCTCTGCACCATGCTGGTTCCTTTATCTCACTATTGCTTCTTCACTAGTTTCCTTCACAGGTTCTTCTTCCCACCACCTGCCAAATGTGAGCCTTTTCCCAAGCTCTGCCTCAGCCTTTTTCTTCCTATTTCTACATCCTCTTCCTTAAGGAGAGAGATCTACTCCCTGGGCTTCCACGATCATCTCCATGGAGGATTCTCAGTATCTATCTCTCTAGGCTTAACCCTTTTCCTAAACTTCAGTCCTGAGTTAGACTTTTCCCCAAGAGTTAGGATGGGTTTACTCACGTACCCATCACTCAGCAATCCAACCCCCAGGGGACAAATGGGCAAGAATTTCTGACTGCTGGGCAGAGTGATGGGTACAATCTGGGGAACTGAAAGACAAGTCAGGGAAATTGCCTCTGGACCCAGAAACGTGGCATCATTAGCTGTGCTCTAATGATATAAATTCAAGAGTAATATAAATAGAAGAGTAAAATATTAAAACATTTGGCATTTGGTGCTGGTGTGCTTATTGACACAAACTTTTAAAAAGTATTTAATTGTTCAATGACAAGCAAAATGGAAGTGTCATACATTTCTATGCTTATAACTCAAAGTCCTAAACAGCAATTCTTACCTCTGGTGGTAAATGGACTTCCATAGGCACGTAAGTTGGCCAATAACCCATTGTCAGGATATTCACAGTTAATTCAATATTCCCGGGTACATTCTGGTTCTGCATATACTACAATAAGATAAACACACATGTTGAGATCTTAAAAACAAAAGTGCATACATTTCATGTCATAAAAATGACCAATTAAAGAAGTTTCCCATTATAAAATTACATGCAAATACTGACCATCTTTAAAATAAAAGGCAACTATTAAAAGGACTAAAAATGAAGCCTATATTAAATGCACTAGAAAAGTGCATTGGTTAACATTTTGGTGTAATGGCAGACAAGGATCACATGACCTCGTTAGAGGCATTATCAACTTAAATAATTTCTCACATATGGCTGGGCTGTTACAGGATCTCTTCTCCATTCTTTCCCCCATACCACCTGCAGTCCCCACCTTTGGAGACCCCTATGTGGGCTTGGAACACCTTGCAGCAACCCCCATTCCTCACCCCACCAGCAAGCCCAAGTCTCCGGTTTTTCACTTGTTCCACTGCCTGTTTGCAGGGGGTGACCTGAAGTGGGGAAGGAAGAAGAAGGGGAAAGGGCAAAGCAGATAAACCCTATTCTGTAGCTACTATAGGACCCATGATCCTACTGACCCTGATCTTTTTCTTGAGTCTTCCACTCTCACTTCCCACTGTAGCAATACAGTGGTAAAGAAGTCATTACTAAAACCCTAATAGAAGAAAATCTAATTTGATATCACTATTACCTATGCTCTTAAATATTTCAAAATCACCTTCTACCAACATCTGCAAAACTGTGCATCTAGCTTTTCATTCCCAATGTCCCCAAAGGCCTTATACAACCACTCTATCACCTCCCTTCTTCCACATTGCCAGCTTTGAACATGCAAATAGCCAACAGTGATTAGATGCTGGAGAAAGCCCTGTTCTCACTACCTAGCTACAGCTTTTCTTGTCCTGACTTCAGTTCAATACATTTTATTTCTACTTTTGTGTTATCTTGGGTGTATATTGAGAATAAATTCAGAAGTAGGTCAGATTATACTTACATTTCATTGGTGGTATTTTTCTCTACTGTGAATACCATCTAAGGTGCTATGAAGCATGTACAACAAACATGTTTCTATTTATCCTCTTCAGCACACACCACAGCAAGGAGATAACTAAATATATTTAAGTTCGAGGAATTAAGTAAGAGTTTAACTCACTTTTACCTGTTTGAACTGAATCATGATGTCTTTAGAAAGTTCCATGTCTTTAAACATTCCTTCAAGTTTGCTGGTGAAAGCAGCTCCACATTCTATTAAAGATGTTTACACATTCATAATATTTTAAAGTGGTAAAAACAATTTAAAATTGAAAACATGAAATGCAAAACTTACTTTAGCATGAAATATGGTATTTAACCATTCACAAGAAAAAAAAAATCCTTACCCCAAAGTGTATGCCCCACTAATTCAGAGTGAAACTCTTTAATCCTGTAGTAACCTTACCTACTATTTAGGCATAAGATAAATGGGAAATTTTTATACAAATAAAAACAAGAACAATGCTTCACTATAAAAAAACCAACAACAGTGCTGGATATGTACAACAGATTGGAAATCTCCTGAGCTATTTTACATTTTCATCACACAAACGATGATTGACTAAAGAGGCAATCGACTGAAAAAAGCAAAACTTAAGCTAACTTTCCCTCAGAAATCAAAGACAGAATGAATGACAAACATACCATGTTTAAGTTTGGACAGCATTGATTTTTCAGCATCTACAGATGCACTCTTCCCAACTAACAGGCGCTTGGCTAAATCTTTCTTATAGAAGGCCTCAAAAACATCCTTGCCTATGTTAAATAAAACACAACTCATGATATTCCAATACGAAGTTCTGACAGAATTGCTTCAAAGTGCCTAATAAGTCACACCATTACTCCAAGTTATTTAAATTTATAGATTTTGTCCAAGTTTGTTAAATGCAAGAAACATTAGAGGTAGATTTTTGTGCCAGACATTTCAAAGGTTTTTGCTGTAAAGAATTAAGACTGCATTAACTTTTCTTTAGAAAAGCTTTAGCTGCCTGGTAGCTTTAGCATCAATACTCTAGAGATTAAAACAAGCAGCAAAAATCAAGGCTCTTAATAGTGGAAAAGTCAAAGCACAAAGCAATTAAGTAACATTCCTCAAGTACAAAATGAATTAAATGTAAGAAATAGAATTTTAAATCTCTAACTCCCAAATAAATACTCCCTCCAAGTTGATTACACTTGCTAGTTTCTGTTGAGTGCTTTGTTTTAAAAGAAAAACATTAATATAAAAATAAATACTTACCATAGATAAATCTAAAAATGATCATAATTTTATCTAACATTTTTTCAAGTTCTTCATCTGTTGCTTCTTTGTTGCCTGCGCGAAGCTTTGAATCTACATACTTAGCTAAAATGGGGGAAAAGTTTGTTGTTTAGTGATCATGGGTACTCATGAGGTACTGGACACTATATATATCCAAATAGGAGTGTGATATACTGAGTTTTTCAATGCTTCAGAGGTATACATGCATTTTTTAAAGTCTCCAAAGTCAAGGAGATCAAGTGACTTGTTCAATGTCACAGAGCTAATAAATAACAGAGCCCAATAAATAACTCAAGCCCAAGTCTTCTGGCTCCATATATAATGTCCTTTCCACTATACTGATGTTTATTAAAATGGGGTATGGTGACCAGGAGAGGGTGGTATATACAGCCCTGTGCTGGGGTCATTAAAGTCATTGAAAGACATGGCACATCTTCTGGAGTGTTCATTTTACACTGACAGTAAGCAGCCTTAAATACTACTTTTCTATTAAAACAAACCAGATACATTACAGAGTAGAAGGCAAATCTGCAAAATTTTAAGGATAAGTAATAAACCAACAAAATTTCATCCTTTTGGCAGAAGACTCTAGACCTTCTCAGGGTACCTCCTCTGACATTAAGGTACTTAGGTGGGAAAACCTGAGATACACTGCAGTATACCATACACTTACACTAAATGGGCCCAGACTATTAGGTTTATTTTCATCCTGAATGTTTTTCCTTTCTCACTGAAACTATAATTTTGTGCTATCTTTCTTGTAGCCCTAAGTGTGGGTCTCTAGAAACAGCACCCAGCCCCACCTCTAAGTTGCTGTAGGCTTGGAAAACAGGTATCAAACTTAATAAAAGTAAATAGGGTCCAATGTACTGTCTTACAACGAAAGAACATCATGTGTGACATGTGAGCTTTGAGACGTTCTTAGCTTGAGGGCCTTATTCCTTACATCCAGGTTCTTAGAAACTACTAGCTTAAGCAACCTCAATTAAATAAGGTAGTTAATATACCACAGCTCTGTCAAAATTTCAGATTGACTAAAATTTTATGAATAAAAGAAGAACACAAAATAACCAGAAAAAATGACTGGAAAAATACCTATAAGTTCAGCAGGTTTGTTTGGTCTTTTGTTAATGAATGTTTCAAATGCTTCTTTCATGGCATTGATAAATTTTTCATTCTTCAGAAAACAGATATCAATTATATGGTCAACCTTATCTTTAAAATCGAGCAATTCCTGAACCATAGTTTTATCTTTTTCAGGATTAATTACAATAGTGCTGCCAAATGCCTGAAAAACAAAAATTACCACTTTTTACTAGAACTGAATTATCTACAATGAAAACAATCCCAAAATCATATTCTAAGAAGGTACACATATTTTAAAATCTCAAAAAATTAAAATAAAGCTGTTTTTGAAGTCAGGAAAACAAAAAATAAAGTGATAAAACATCCAGACTGATACCATTCATCTATAATTATAAAATAAAAAATGACCACTGGGTATACAATATCATAATGGGTTATTATTATAACTCTAGGCTCTTTTCCCTACTTTTAAAGAAGTCAGCTTTGAATTTTTTGAAAACAGCAATCTGGCTTCAGTGTAATACTGAAGAAATGAAAGAAATTTTGGATCCCAAAAACATCCTCTTTCTTTTCCCACATTCACTGCTATAAGGATTGGAGCTAGAAATCATGTCAGACATCAAAAAGGTAACTGTTTTATTGCTGATTTGCCATAGAGCTATCATTCTTAAGTTGACTGCTCTCAAAACTCTCATTACTTAAAAAAAATTGGATCTAACAAGAAATGCTCACTGATATGTATTCTGGGCACACAGATTACAAGCTATGAGAGTAAAAAAGATGCAGGTTAATTGTTAATACCTTAATGTATTCAATCCACTGCTGCAACAGAACCTGAACGCCACCTCGAACTCTACTGAAGAGTTGATACAGGAGAGATAAATCTTGAATTCGGTTTTCATCAAGGAGGTTATTTAAACCTGAATTTTCAAAAATTTTGACATTTAAAAATGGTGAACAAAAATGTCAGACATTTTAATGAAAATTAAGTTAAATTATTATTGTGATGCTGGTCTGAACTATGACTAGTCTGTGAATTTTAATATAGAGATTTGCTTTGAATTAAACCCAAATAGACAGTCACCTTTCCAAGTGAAAACTAAATATAGCAACTTTAGTCTAAATAAAAATAAAAATAATTGTGTAACAGTTTGTGCCATTTAGAATTGGTAGATCAGATGTATAAACCAATTTATATATACCTCACATGTGCAGTAGCCATAGTATATCTGGCTTTAGTTTAGTGTACATAGCTTTATCTCAGAGTATCAGAGATGGCCTGTGGTATATCAAAAACCATGCATTAATAGGCCAAGTTTAAATGAGGTTCTAACAAATTTGGTTTTTAGAATGAAATAACAGTGTGACTGCATTAAAGTTCTAAAATATATCCATTTTATACAAAAGAAAAGATGGTTGGAGAGAAAGGTAAGACTCTATCCTATTTGTGGCATTCTCAAAGTAAAAGTCAGGGTATTCTCCAAAGATCGCTCAGGATTAGTAGAAGTGCTTGGTTTTACATGCTATGAACAAAAACATTTTAGTGTAAAAAGGAATGCCTTTCCTTACTGTAATCTTACAAATTAAGTCAAGAATTCCCAAATTCCTAGTGTTTCTTTACTGGGGTTGGTGGACCTCTCTCGTCTTAGTGCCCATATCTTTAAGTTAAGGAAAAGAGGTACCTCCTGAAAGTTTACTGTAATGAATAGAGAAAAAGGATAGTGTCCATCCTCAGAAATGCAGCCACGTGCTATCAGGCTTTAAAAAGGGTAATCTTTAAAAATGTTTTCTACTTGCTTGCTGCTACCATTTTAAAGGTAATTTCTTATTTATAAATCACCAATTACCTTTTTGAAGAATTGCTGTTAAATGTTCACCTAGAAGTTGTTTTTCTACAGTAGCAATTAATGACTTCCTACAAGGAAAAGAAGTTTAGAATTATTGACGTTTGACTTTGCTGAAAATTTAAATAGCCTCTCCTGGGGGTAAAAGTCAAATAGCTCATTTTGTGTTCATTTAAATATTCCTATCCTATGTTTAAATTGACTGGTGCTCAGAGTTACTTCACTTTAGGCTTAGAAGAAGGAAACCTTGTATATTTCAGAATTTGATTTACACCATGAAATAAATATTTCCATGGTCTTGCTGGCTATTTCCAAGTTTCTCTGCTTATATTAGGAAGGTAAAGAAGTTATCTATGTTGCTTACAGGAACTCTTTGGTTGGTAATATTTAGGAAAGCACAGTTTCTCTGATAAACACCCACTGAATTTTAATTGGCCTGAAGATTTCAAAGATCACATCAGCTTCTAATACCATTTTTTAATTATGTCCTAAACACATACACACAACCAATAATCAAATCCTTGGTTAAATCTAATTAACTAGGGAAAATAACAACTTGAAATTTGTATTATAAAAACAATTGTTAAAAATCTCAAGTCACACCTGAAAATTGTTACTAACATGCCTGAGGATGCCTCACGTGCCTTAAGTGATTCAACAACACGGGTTAAGGCTATTAGGCTGAACATGAAATACTTACTGGGTGGTCTGATCTAAGTAAGTAATAAGTCTGTCTGCTTCTTCTTCTAGACGTTTGTTAACATGATGAAGATATTCAGGAACCTACAAAGATAGTTTTTTATATTATTGTTTTCCTCCCCATAAATCATTCAGAAAATGTCAAGACCAAAAGATCCTGTGAGCAGCCCTGTCAAAGGTGACAGGGTTGAATCATATGTAAAATTATAGGTAGAGTATATGATCCAGAATTCTGGCCTTTAAGAAGAGAGAAAAGAAAGGAGCACCTAAGCGACAGAAAAGCATCACAATGCTGGGAAGATAAATGCAAAGGGCAGTTTATGTTCTATAAAGTAAGGTCTATTGTGAGACACAGTGAATTTATTAATCATGATTTTTAAATACCTCTCTTTCCTGCATTAATTTTTGGCCTTCAGCTGCATAGAGCCGGTTAGTTTCTTCCAAAAATCGTTGTTCAAAAGAATCCTGATAAATCTGGGAGAGTGGAACAAAATAAAGGAGTTCATTTTTTCAATAAATATTTACTGAATGTCTTCTATGTGAACATCACTATCAACATGGTTTTTAAGTATCAAACTGGGGTAGCAATCAGCTCGGTAGTAAGTGAAGTAGTTAACTTACTTGCAAATCAGAGAGCATGCTTAAAAGACTTCGGAGTAAACTTCTGTCAATAGCTTCACCATTTCTTTCTCTCTCAATCAAGAGAAGAATGCCATCAATTGTCTTATTCTGGACTTTCTGGTCACTTATAATATGAGCTCTAAATAACTCCAGCCCCATGTCCCTAAAATAAAAAAATGTATATAATCTAAATTAATTGAGAACAATATCACTTCTGGAGAGGCTTGCTTAAATTCTCACCATGTGCTAATTAGGGCTCCCGGCTTTGAAGCAGCAATCGTTAAAGGATAAAATCCACACATTTAATTCTAAATGATATTATGAGATTAAAGCATACAGGAAACTTGTTTTGTTTAATGAGAACTGAAGCTAAATTTCTGTCTTCCTCCATAACTAAGTTTTGTTGTATTTCCTTTGGTGGCTATTTCTTCCTCGGATAAATCAAGAGACAAAAGTAGTTCAAAGATGTAAAACGGTCTTCACTGTACTGCTAAAGAAGTGCTTAATCGGTCATCTGTCACCTGGCTTCAGTACTCAAAAATTAGTAAACTCCCTGATAACTGCTATAGGTAGATGCTAGGCACATGGTGGGGAAAGAGCTCATTATACTATTCTATTTTCACGTATACATGGCATTTTCAATATTAATGTTAAAAGATAATGAGGGAACTCTTGATCAGCAACAAAATGACACACACTCAGCTAGTCCAGAGCAAACTTTAACCCCTTTGACTAACAAAAAAACTTCATAAATTATTATATGCTCAGAGAATGTTCATTATCTCTAATATTGGCATAGGCAAAACATAATTAAGAAGGTAAACCTGCTATAAATACAAGTCTAGAAGCCAAATGTGAGTTTTTGAAGATTATTCACAGTATCACTTACTCTCTTCCATTAGTGTAATTAAGATTTGACTATGATTTGTAACAAATCTTTTCATACTTTTTTTCTGGCATCCTTACCATATGGATGGTAGCATTGAATTCTGAAGAACGTAAGTTCTATCCAGAAACAAAAAAATGCTCCTGATCATGATCTGCCAATGAAAAAAGAAATCAAACAATTTTTATACTTTGTGAAGTTGAAATATTTGCTCTCAAATAAGAATAAAATTGCAGGGTTCGCCTGTATATATACTAGACTACTAGGATCAAACATACGGATAAACACATCTACCTGAGAATATTCCCATACCATTTTTATTAAAATATTCTATTGTCTTAATCCTTGATGTAGTTTGCAGAAAAGGGGCATTTAAAATAAGATATAAAATAATACCAGATTAGAGAGAAAGGAAAAGCTTGTGGTCTGAGTAAGCTAAACTATAGGACCACCAGGCACCTTCACAGGTAATCAAATAGTGGGCATATTCACCAAGACTGACAGACTAAATGAAACTTTTTTAATGAGATAAAACTTTCTGGTTAAGTGTGACAAAAATTAAAATGATTCTAAGGTGTAAGTCATTCTAAAATGCTGGTTTACCTATATAACTTGTAGTTTTAAAACAGAAAACTCAACCAAAATTAGTTACCAATTCAGAACAAGAGCAGATATTGAGGCAGTCCACCTACTGCAAAGCTTTTAAAACTAATAGTCCTATATTTAAAGAAATTTATTTTTTAACTACAATAGTTAGCTGAAATGTAATACTTTTTCCAGCTTACCATTTGTCTGCAATGGTTTTGCCAGCATCTATCGATCTTCTTTAGAAAAAGAACACTATCCAATGAATCCGTGAGATATATGTTAAGGAAATTTTAGAGTGCTTAGTACAAGCAATACATGCGATGTTAAGAGCATGTTTGTCTTAAATACGGAATACTCTACATAATAAATGAAACCAAATAGCACTTAATTATAGAACAAAATGCTACTTAAACTGTTCAAAAATTTTAGATCCCACTAAAAAATACCTTTAAATACAAATCTTAGACATAATTGAGCATTGTGTTTCCAGTTTATGATTTCCCTTAGAAGATTATCTTTCCTCAAATGGAAATCTGTTAGGACAAAAAGAGTAAAGACGTAAGGGCATCTTATTTACACTAATACTACAATGTAGATTTGGACCCTAATTAAAGCAGGAAAGTCAAAAATTTGTTGCTTCTTTCTCTAGAAGCAAAATGAACAAAAATAACAAATCTACAAAACACAGGTATTCCATTTCAAGCTGGGTTAAATAGTGAGGGATGAGGAGGGAGGTGGAGATGAAAACACAAGACTTTTTGTTTTAAAAGGATATTCTCTGAACTGATGAATTTGTGCTTTGATGTGATCTTCACAAATCTGTCTCAGCTGTTTGTACAAGTTTGCAGAAATCTTGTAAGAACAGAGATTTTCTACAGCCTGCAAGATTAAACACATACTTAAGGAGAGAAGGAGGGGATTTCTCAATTATTTACATCAAATTCATATTATTTTACTATTTCTACCATGTCAGCTTATTAAGAAGTTATTCATCCATTTAAAACACAAGGTAAAACAAGAAAATACCAATATAGTAAACTTTTTCATAACCAATGTACTGTACCAAAAAAGTTAACATATTTATTATGACTGCACAGGTTAAGGATGGAGGGGTTCAAGCCAAGTTCTCCCCTGTGAAGACATCCAATTTAAAACAACTGCTACATATAAATGCTATCTTGCTCTTAAAAATGTTAACTGTTTTGGGGCTGGCCCCGTGGCCGAGTGGTTAAGTTTGCGCGCTCCGCTGCAGGCGGCCCAGTGTTTTGTTGGTTCGAATCCTGGGCGTGGACACAGCACTGCTCGTCAAACCACGCTCAGGCGGCGTCCCACATGCCACAACTAGAAGGACCCACAACAAAGAATATACAACTATGTACCAGGGGGCTTTGGGGAGAAAAAGGAAAAAAATAAAATCTTTAAAAAAAAAAGTTAACTGTTTTCATAAGCAGAGTTCCATTTTGAGTTTAAAAAATAATTTCACCAACTGTTTATCAGATGGGTTGGGCAGTCCAACCACTACTGAATTAAAATTTATTTATACTTTCTTTGCTTTTCCTGAACAGAAGAGTGCAGAAATTATTGCTAAAGTATTATAATGAGTATGATATAATTAAACACGAGGATTTTTCTCCAACATTTGTTTAAGAATATTTAAATAAATACAGGCATTTTAAAACTTGTACAACTGAATAAACACTAATTACAAAAGAACTGACTGTATTTTTACTTCCTTCTAATAGCTGAATTGGTCTTCTTTTATACTCAGATCCCAAAAGGACAAACTTCAGATTTCAGTGAGTTTCTTGTTATGCATATCAAAAGACTTTCAAATTTAAAACAACAGGCATGGTAAAACTCTTAGGATGAACTCTGATATAATCTACAATTCCAACTAGTAATGACTTAAATATAACATTAGGATTCCTTTTTCACCACAACAGAAGGCAAAAATTCCATTAAAATTGATTCTAAGGGAGCATCCAAGTTTTGCTGGTTGGAGTGGAATTTTATAAATATGTAGTTGAAAGTCATATTCCCAGTATGCAAGTCTACTAAATAAATCAGCAAATGAAAAGAAAGCTTAAAGACCACTGGAGGTTAAGGTACCACACCTCACCAGGAAACAGCAGGCCAATTAAATCCAGCAGCTAAGGAGAAATAAGAAGGCTGAGTCCCCTGCTGGTTACTTTCCATGAGTTAGGCCACAAATGCCTACAGGGTGTATTTAGACTTATTCATGTGCCTCTCTGTTTACATTGGTCCTCTATGGGCTCTCTCTCTTCCTCCTTCAGTAGTCTTCTCACTGTATCTCCAGGTTCCTTTTGAGTGACTCATTTTCTCAGCATTTCTCATTTCCTGCTTAGATTCTGCTTTTGTACTTCATTTTCTCCACATTTCCACTTCCAGTATTTCTTCCATCCCCTTCTGCTGTGTTCCTTTCTCCCATAGAGTAGTTTTCAATGCACCTACTTATCTTCTCATACAAGATACCATATTCCCTTCCTACTCAGCTACATCCCACTTCTTCCAATAAGCTGTCCTTAATTGCCTCAGCTACCAGTGACTCACCTGGCACTATCACCAATCATACCACACTGACTTGTCACTGAGCCAATACTATATCTTTTTATGTGTATATCCTGTCCCCCAACTCTCCTTAATGACAGAAAGAGACTACGTGCCCATGTATCAATAGGTTCTTCAAAACTTGTTGGGCTTTGAACAAGGTGAATATAGTAAATATTCAAAAAAACAATGTACCTACAACTAGAAAAATGTCCCGCACAAAGAAGGGGCTTATAGTGTTAGGAAAAAACTGATGAGAAAACATAATTACAATACAGTGTGCTAGGTGCTATGATTGGGATAAGCAAAGAGGTGAGCAAGATAAAGAGGCAGAGTCCCAAAGACCCAGAGGGAAATGCATAAAGAGCTAGTGGGAATAGTGAGAAACAGAGAATTCAGCTGGGCTTTATACGCACACAGCCTCACCTGTGTTTAGCTGAAGGGTGGTTTAAGATGTCAAAGGCAAGAAAAGTAGGAAAGACAGGAGCATCTAAGCTGAGTTTTGAAGATCAAGCTGGAAGACAACACTCTGCTTCTCTAATTTAGCCTTGACTGCTTCTTAATATATAGACCAGATCTAGTAATTTCCCTTTCTTGACAAATTTCAAGTTCTTCATGTACTGTTACAGAGAAATCCCATATGTCTAAAAAAATACAAAGGACTGAATGGTGTGGTGTGGTGCATGCTCTACTATCATTTATGTAAAAAAGAAAAAATGAATGAAAACACAGATTTTTTTTTTTACATAGATAAAACATCTCTGGAAAGATACCCCCCAAACTAAGAATGTTTGTGGAGAGGGGAACTAGCTGCGGGGAGAGGATGGGGGTTGGAGGATGAGGTGGAAGTGAAACTTTTCACTACACGCTCTGTAATACTTTCTGGGCTTTGACCCACATGACTATATTAAATATTCAAAACACTTAAATACTTGCCTCACTCAATAAAATCCTTTCTATCTCCCCCACCACCACACTTTCAGCATGGCATTCAAGGCTCAGTCTTAACCATTTTAGTTTCATGTCTGTTTATAATCTTCCACACACCCTGTGATCTAAACACTCTGCTTTCCTCACTTTTGAGCAAGGTTTGTTTGGAGCAGTCATATGTGCCTAAAACAGTGGCTTCCAAAAATGTTTGACAAGCCACAGTAATGTCACAATCTATTGCACATAAAATAAATTTATGTAACAAAGAAAATCTTCATGAAACTACATTTACCATTACTACATGTGATGTACTCTATTTCCTATTTAATTTCTTTAAAAAAATGCTGGTCATAAACTAATTTCACGAACCTACTAGAATATAAACACCTTAGGGGCAAGGACTAAGTGATCTCTACATGCCCATGGTGTCTGCCCAGCTTTGCGTAGAGTAAGCAGTCATCGATTCAACAAGATTGAGTGTTTACTAAGCACTCTCTGTATCCTGTTAGGTCCTAGGATACAAACATGAATAAGAAAGTGTTAAATCACTACTTAGGAGCTTGAGAGAAGCTCTATTTTATTCCAGATCTTTGAAAGGCACTTTTAGAAATATATTATTTTACATTTCACTAAACATTTTGGAAATCCCTGAAAGTCTGATCTAGTATAATTATTACTAAAATAACCTCATTTCACAGGCAACTATTTGCATTAAACAGATTCTAGATAGTTTTACAAGTCTCTTAAATAAAACTACCTTTTTACTTAAGCTCCCAATGATTACTGGTAAATATGCTTCCTTAAATCCTTTTTTAAAAGTAGTTAGATATCAAAAAAGAAAATTCTAGCAAGATTTTAACCTTTATTCCTCCAAATCCCGGCCCCTCCCCTACCCAAATACATACATGTCACATCAAAAACGTGTTTGTCTGGAAAAAAAAAAAAAACCACACTCCAAAAAAATATAAATATGTAGAAAATGAAATGCAAAACTACAGTTTGTGAAATTTGATGCTTCGGGGAATATAGGATTTAAGCAGCAGCAAAGGCGCACAAGATTTGCATTTGGGACGAGGGAAGGAGTGCAAATAAGGGTGAAAAAACTAGAATAAAAAATGAAGATGACTAAAATAAAGATAAAAGATACAAAGAATGCAAAAAATAAAGGACTAAAACATGGTAAGGGAGGAAATCTAAAAATGTTTTTGATCTAACAACAGACACTAAGAAAGATATTAAATTCCTATTAGGGTGCTGAACTCTGGTCATTGACCTAACAGGTTGGGTCTTATTTTTTCCAACCATATGTTTCAAAGAAAGAAAGGAAAGACCACACCACAAAACTTTTCAACAACTGATACAGCAACAAAATCTAAATTATCTTTTATATCTAGTAAAAATGGCTAAAAGAAGATACTCAAAATATATCAAAAACTAAGAATTTGCAAAAAGGAAGCCAGACAATGAAGGCTAAATTTTCCTCTTTACATCTAGTAAAAAGGGCTTAAATAAAACTGAAATTACCAAGTACTAAGAATTTGTAGTTGCATTTTTTAAAATAGCAGGATAGTATTAATTCAGTAAAAAGAGGAGCAATACATAACGTGACAGACTAAGCTTAAAAACATCAAGAGTAACAACAGTTAAACAAACTTACAGAAAATACAAGAGCTAGTCATCCTTGCTAAGAATCTAACTGCTTGCCTACAAACCATTGACTGCTTAAGCAACCAGATTTTATAACAGATAATAACCTATACTGAGATGAATGCACTATTTGCTTCCAGTTCCAGTCTTGTGGTCATCTACTCGATAAATGAATCATTAATAGAAAGGTTCATTATTTAAGATATATTTCACAAAAAGCTAACCAAACGAGAGTTTCTGTTTTTATTTTGAGGAAGATTAGCCCTGAGCTAACATCTGCTGCCAATTCTCCTCTTTTTGCTGAGGAAGACTGGCCCTGAGCTAACATCCATGCCCATCTTCCTCTACTTTATATGTGGGATGCCTGCCACAGCATGGCTTGCCACGCAGTGCCATGTCTGCACCTGGGATCCAAACCGGTGAACCCCAGGCCACCGAAGCAGAACGTGCGCACTTAACTGCTGCACCACCGGGCCGGCCCTGAGTTTCTGTTATTAATGATAGATAAAATTACTTTCATCAGAATTGAAGTATGGACTAGGCTTGCCTTGAAAGATAATAGCTAGACATTTATATTAAGAATAAATGTTACACTTTCATATATAAACAAACAGCCAGCTCCAAAAAAGGTAACTGATTTAAAAACACTACACAGCTACTCATACAAAGGCTGAGAACATGAGGAAAATAATCCCATTATTTAAAATATTACTTAGTAAAAAAGTGACATGCCAAAACCAAAATTCCAACTATTAAGATACCACATGTAAAAACAAGGCACATTCTTGAGAAGTGCAGAGGGACACTGTTCCTAGAGAGTTCCTCTCTTTTTCTAGTATTTTTTCAATTTGGCTAATGGTGTCTACCAACACATATGTGCAATGTAATCTATTTATCAGCCAGCTGTTCTGGCCCAGTGTGGATTTAGAATCGAAAAACTAAATGTGGCGTTAGAGTTGTATACCAAAATGCAATCTTAAAACAAAGGTATCTTTTTTTAAAGACTCAAATATTTATTATCATCATCATCATGGATAACATCAATATACAGGAGGCACTGTAGTAAGTAGTTGTTTGCAGCATTTTATTTATAACTAAACAACCCTGCCATATAGGTATTGTCAGTCTCCCCATTTTGCAAATGAGGAAACCAAAGCTTCGAGAACTGACTCACCCAAAGTTATCATGAATGGCAGATCTCTAATCTAAGGAGGCTGATCAACTCAAAGTCAGTGCATTTAACCATACTTCTATCTGTTGTCAATCAGAAACAAGCAAACAACAAAAAAAACCCAAACCAAAACAACATTAACCACTGCCTCACTCTTACAGGATTTCGAGGTTGTCAAAGAAAGATAATTTTTAAACTCAGGTACAATTCTAATTTAAAATCACCTTTAAAAGACTACATCTGCTTATTGCCAATGCACTCAAGAGCATGTTCTTTCCGAGAAATTAAAAACTTAGGAGGCAGTACACGCAATCCACACTAGGGACTTCCATGGGTAAGCTTTAAAGCAAAATGGTTTTGTACGCACAGAAAAAACTTCTGCATAGATACATGCCAAATTTATAAGTGTTTACTTCAGGGACAGAGGGTGAGATGGGGTAATGAGAAATTTGGAGAACTTTTGTTTGGTATGTTTGGTATACTACATACTTCATTATTGTTTCAATTTTAGGAGAGTAATTTTAAATTACATTTCAACCAGTCAAAATCAAAGAAGCACCTGAAATCCAGATGGTATGAAAAAATGTTACTCCCTTTATCCTTTTATCCTCTTTTTTGAACTTGAACATCTCAATCTTTCTGAGAACAATCGAAAGGAGCATTTGTAAAATTAAGGTCCAAAATAACAAAGCAGCTGGAAACAAATGCTTCCGAATTTATTAGAGCAGAAGTAGTAAAGTACTATGAAAAATACAAATAGTGAAAAGTTATAACATTGATTTTAGGCTGAAGAAGTGCACCTGAACAACAGCGGATAATAATTCTGAAGCATAGAAAAGGAAAAACACAAAAAATGTAAGCTATGAGCTCTTGAAACATAAAGGAATTTAACAGAATCAAATTATCAGGAAAAATATTTTGAACCAAAAGCTATGGAAAAATATTTAAAGTAAAATAAATAGGGTTCATTAACAACTACAATCAATGTTATAAATATGAAATAAAGACGTTACTGAAATTAAAGATGCCGAACACCAGCATATCCAAATAAACACCATATATGTGCGTGAACGAAAAAAATTACCTTCTTTGATGACAAAGAGTTTTTTCCTAAAGTAAAAGTATTTCAAAAGTGCTTCAAACACTGCACTACAGAGGTATTTGAACTGCTGTGGTGTATTAGCGAGGCAGCAGTGAGTGAAAGTGCGCTGGACTAGAAACTTGGGCACCTCAGTTCCAGTCCCCTGCTCTGCCAATGTATGACTCTGAGCATGTATTTAACTTCCCTGAGACTCAGTTTCCTTATCAATAGAGAGGGGATAATAACTACACTACCCTATCTACTTCACAAAGGGTCTCTAAATTCTTAAATGAGATATTAAACAATGAACCTGCTTTGCAGGCTGTTCCATGTATGAACAAAAGATACTGGACCACATGATCTTTCTTAAGGCCTTTCCAACTCTAATTCCATAATTCCACTTCTATTATTGTACAACTTAGGAGCCACGTATGTAATATACCAACATAGGCAAATGAGGTGGGCTTATCCGTAAGTAATACCTTAGCAGTACTACTACCACCTACACTTAGATAGCATTATCATGCTTATACTATTACATAGCATTATTACTACATGTTGGGCATCATTCTGTTTGGCATGCACTGAATCATTTAACCTTCACAGCAACAGAAATTGGTGATCTCAATTGACATAGTACGAGTGAAAAGGCCACACTGTGGCTTATGAAGAAGTTTGACTAGTGATAATATGATCTTATATTTCTGAATCATAGTGCTTGAGGGGTTTTTCACAAACATCTTATTCGATTCTTATAAGCAACCTCCTGAGGTAAATAGGGCAGGTACTCTTTCCCCTATTTTACAGAGGAGAAAACTGAAGCTGGGAGAAGTTTAGCTCCTTGACCAAGATCACAAGGATAACAGCAGCCCAAACTAGGTCCCAAACCTGTCTTCTGACTCCTAATCCAGGGTCTGTCCATCACCATACTACCTCCATAACTAAAATGAATAGATGAAAACTACAAATTCGGATCAACTGACCCAACGTAATTTCTTAAAAGGTATTCATCAATACAAAAACTCAAGCTTTTGGACTCTGAAGTATTTTTTTAATACAAAACTGCTGATGCTATAATGCAAAGTAACTTCTTGAACCGGCTGTGTCAAAAACACAGGTAGGGCAAAATATCTTGGTAGTAAGAAATCTAAATCAGTAATTGCCTTTAACAGTATATTTAAATTAAACACTTCAGTACAGACCTGTTCGTTCAGCAAAAGAAACAAACCTGAACATCAGACCATCACTGGAATACAACCTGCTGCTCATATTTTGGCTAAGGTGTGTCTAGTAGCTCAGGAGATTAGACAAACAAAGAGAAAGAAAAAGAAATGACCAAAGGCCACTAATAGAAAAGAGGCGGAATAAAGTGTATGGAAATATCTGTATTTCTTGAGGCCTTTCTTACAGATGAGTAACATCACTTAGCAAGAAGCATCACAATAAAATGACATGTCACCAAAAATCACCTTTGAGATCCAGGCTATAGGATTCCATTACAGGTAAATCCTCTATTATACCAAGGTACTCCTAAGTATAAATCCTAATGAGAAGGGTCCCAGATAAGCCCAATTTATACCAATATGACTGTACCCATAGTTTATGTCAGAATACGTAGTCTGATTATAAAACAGTGCATAAATTAATCGAGAAACTATAATTAGGAGGGAACCAAAAGTCCACATAAGGACCCATTTCAGGAAGTAAAATCCATATACATTCCACTTCAATTTATGCTAATGAAAGCTGGTTGTTCACATTAATACAGACCTGATACAGTTCTTCTAAATTGTACTTAATCGAAGTGCTATTCTGGATAGCTTCCACCGCTTCTTTCAGCTTCTGCCATGTTTCATCTGTGTAGTTTTCTGGTAATTTAGGCTTATCTAGATGATATATAAAAGGTTGACATCAGAATAATATGTACAATATAGTAATAGAAGGATCCATAAAATACAATAACACTATGACTGCTTTTTAGGAGTAATTGTGATCTTCATAATTATTACACCTAAATATTCATGTAACCACTGTATTTAGTTTAATATAAAGAATAAAATTTCAAATGCCAGCATACTGTTCAAGTCATTTTGACTCACCTATTAAAACTGAAGGTGAGGATTTTATCTCCTATTGACTGTATTGCTTCAAAAAACAAAAATTCAAGAATGACAGATAAAAAAGAACAATCCTGATCCTATTCAATCATGTGTAAAACCTAAGTCAGTCAACATGAATTCTGTACATGAGATTTAAAACACTGAGCGCCTATTATGCACAAGGTACTTTATAAACATCTGAATCTTCCTAATAATGCCCTGAGGAAGGTATTATTATCCCTATTCTGCAACTGAGGAAACTGAGGCTGGAAGATTCATTTAGTAAGGCTTGCCCAAGGTCACCATAGCTAGCCAATGGCAAAACTGGGATTCTAATCTAGGTCTGTTTGACCCCTCACATTTATGCAGCATCTACAGAAATTGAGAGAAACATCTTAATTCAGGTTTTAACTTAAACTGCATTTCTGAGCAGAGTAAAATGTTAAGAAATTAAAACATCAAAATGACTCCAGAACCTATGTAGCATTTTTTAGAATGAAAAGGAAAAGGAATCTTAATCCAGGATTTAATTTAAACTTCACTGACCAGCAATGAGCTTTTTTTTAATGAAAACACCCAAATATCTTAATAAGGTGTTTTTATTTTAGGAGGGAGAGAAAAAACCCAAACAAAAATCTCTGAAACCAGTATGCAAATACAATTAGGATCGCAGCTCATCTCTTTAAAAATCCTTGGCTATTAAATCAACATATTTTAAATGAAACAGTGAACACATTAGTCAATTACAATTCATATTTACTTCAGAAAGGTCTACTATTAAATCAGAAACATTACAACACTCTTGAGAGCTTGGGGACGAGAGAGGAGTGACACAAAAAAATGGTTAAAAATAAACAACACTATAATCCTCTGCTTGAGACAAAATAGAGCATATTCTTGATTTCCACACTAATGTTGAAAACACAAGCATGGAGAATCTAATTTTCTCAATACTAACACTTAGCCGCAAGGCACTTATCTGGTAAATATTACTTTAGTTCATTCATTTACTTCTCCACTTAATAAACAATTTAGCATCTAATACCTGTCAGTTAAGGGTGTTGAAAAAGTAAGTCAGAAAAACAGAAACACAGTCAACAGATAAAAAGTAAATCAGCTCAACTACATTTTTTTAAATTGCTGATTTTATATTTGCATCAATGCATTTATAACACTCTCCATCACATCGCAAACACAAAATGAAGAAGTTTTCCTAAAAGCTGCAGGTCAGTGCTTTAAAACCCATTTTAGTGATAAAAAAATAGATGTAGTAATTGATCCTATCTTTAGACTAGTGGTACACAGTTACTACTTCTGTGTAAACACATTATTTTTCACTTCCAAAGCCCACCTTTGGAAAGAAATGCAGAGATCATAAATATTTTTCTCCAAGTACTGCTAACACAATGAGTTTCAAGAATATAGCATTCAACATCATAAATCTAACTGTAAATCTTATTTGAGCATGAACATATCACCATTGCTACCTGCATTTCTAGGGACTGGAGAATGTGGCCTACTGAAGCATAAAAATAAAATTCCCAGCAGTGCCAAGGCTCACTATGCACCTGAAATACATAAACCTCTTTAAAATACAAATTTCTCACCTGTAAAATCCGGATCAAACATACCGATTGCCAGTGTTATAAGGAATAACAGATTAGATACGATAGGCTGAGACAGACCTCAAAATACTGTACAGAAACACCCAGTGTATACTTCAGCACAAGGATACTAACCATCCCCGGAAAATGAACCCTCCACCCAAAAAAGGACCTCCCTCCGCCTCACTGATTATGCATAAAACATTAGGCCACCTCTATACTGTTTAATATATTAACATAAATAGAGCACGTGACCGCTCAAGTGTCAAATCCTTAGTAAGTGATTATGGATTTTGGCCTTGGTTACCTTTAAAGTTCTTGATCACTAACTTCTTAGCAGAGCCAGGCTTGCTGTTAGCAAAGCTAGAGGCGGTGGTAGATTTGGCTAGGCCATTTGCGTGATGCACCGAAGCCACAGAAGAGATTAATATACTCTTATTTTTAAGTTGCTGCTGCTGAGATGTTGCAGCAGTTGGTGAAGAGGAGGAGGAGGAGGAGGAGGATTCCTCAGCCATCTTCGCATCAAACCCTACAAAGTCCACGCCGTCGTCAAAACGCAGCTTCTTCGGTACCGGTACGTGGCTGGAAGCAGCCACTGAAACCCCCAGGCAGAAGGACGAGGTTGAAGGGGATGCCGAATCCCTGGGTTGTAAAGGAGGAGAGGAAGAGGCGATATCAAAGTCTTCTCTCTCGTTACTACTGTTACTGCTGCTACTGCTGTTTAACTTTCTCTTCTTTGCAGAGGTGGGCGGAGTGGTGCTGGTATTACCATCAGTGGCAGATCTGACCTCCTGAGCAGCAGCAGCAGCTGAGGGATTGGGGGAAGAAAAACCTGTTGGAAACATGAAAATAGCGGGGTCAACAGGCAGAGGAGCATCAAAAACCTACGTTTATATGCCTGCGTGCGTGTAGGAGAGAAGGTGGCAATGCTAGAGGGGGAAGGGAAGAAAGAAGAGAGGAGAAACACAGAGGACGAGAAGGAAAGTGAAGGGGGGGCTACACCGGGGGAATGGGAGGGTTTGGGAAGGCGGATAGGCTAACACCAGGAGTGAGCAGAACGAGGGGGGAGAGCGAATGAGGAGGCAGACAGGTAAACGGCCGTGCCGTCCCCCTCCCCTGCTTTTCGGTCTCTCTCCCCCCTTTCTGCAGGAGCGACTCAGAGAGTCTGTGAGGCGGCAGCTCCTCCTCCTTTTCTCCCCCTCTCAGGGAGGGGAGACGCCGTGCTTGGGGGGAGGGGGAAGGGGGAGAGAGCCGAGGCTTGTTATTGTCAATAGCACAAGAAGCTAAAGATGGCGCCACTTCCGGTCACGCGGCGGCGAGGGAGGGGCGGCGTCTGTCCCCGGGAGTGGGGGGTGGAGAGAAGCACTGCGGGCGCCCGGGGGGGCGGGGGCGCCGGCTCGCGGGGAGGCGGCGGGAAAGGGGCGGCTAAGGCACCCGAGACGCTGGCGTTCCTTCCTTCGCGCTCGCGCTCCCTCCCCCTCCCTCACCCGCTCACCTTCCCGGGCTGCACTCTCCTCACCCGGCCCACCGGTAACTCCCACCCCTCCTTAACGGTCCCGCGGGAAGCTTCGCGCCGCAACGCCCTTACCGGAAGTGACTGGGCAGACACTTTTCATAGCGCCCAGATCCCGAAGCCCCCAGGTCCGCAGGACTTGAAAGGGGGGGTGGGGGAGGGAGAAAAGGGGAGGGGGAGAGGTGGAAAGGGAGGAGGGGCGGGCCTTCGGGCACCTTCGGAGCTCCTGATTGGCGATTTCTGGACGCGGGGCGGGCGAGGAGGGGGTGGCGGGAGAAGGAGCGGGAAGGAGCCTGAAGGGGAGGGAAAGTGGTGACGGTGAGGGGCGGGGTGAGCTAGCTGGGAAAAAAGAGGAGGAGGGAGAGAGGAAGGGAGGGAGTAAAAAGTAAGGGAACGGAGAATGGAAACTTTGAAAGAGATAAAGGAATGAGGAGGGGTTGCAAGACGAGGGGAGTAACCCGAAATGGACGAAAATATAATCATGCCATTATGCCCCCTGCTAGGGAGGAATGTCATGTTAAGATAGGAAAAGAAAAAGAGCTTAGATGGAAAGAAAAGGAGTTCTGATTGAGTTGCGCTATAAGTTGTTTCTCTTTTATGTCAAGGACATCACTGACCCAATACTGAATGGGGCCTGAATTTTGATACCTTTCTCAGTAATATAGCTACAAATTCTTTTCCCTTCCTACCAGGAGCATTTTCTAAGATAGCTGGCCGCAGTTAAGCGTGCATTTTAAGGCCAAGAAACGGGAAGGTAACTAACACGCCCCCCCCCCCCACACACACAAGTCCCAGGACCAACCCCAAGCTCGACCTCATCTGTCATTAACCTAGTAATTTACAGACTAGACAAAGCCACGTCTTTTACCAAACCTCAGTTTATACACTTCGTCCCAAAGAAGACATTTTAGGAGAACAATACTGGCAGAAGTCAATGTTTTCTACCAATGTATTCCATGAGCCCAAATTTTAAAATGGATTACTCATAAGAACAAACCTCTACATTTGATTAAATTAGCAACAATAAACCTTGTAAATTCCTTGTTGGGAGTTTTCATTTAACCCGAAGCCTTTTTTTGGCAGGAGGATGAGAGTACACAATGTCAAATAAAACTAAATTTGCCAACCTGTTGATCATTCTAACTGCAGAAACATTCAACGAGCAGGTACTGAAAGATTTTGTATGCCAGACACTTTACCAGGTCCCTGCCATGGAGAAGCCAGTGGGGGAAGATAGTTTCAAAACTAATTTCCATAACAGTACTATAACAAATGTACAGAGTGCTATGGGAACAGGTGAAACAAGAAATCTGGGGTAATTTTGGAATAGTCAGAAAGAGTTTCACAGAGGAACTGATGTTTTATGCTGGGTCTCAAAGTGGGAGTTGCCAAAAAT
Source organism: Equus quagga (assembly GCF_021613505.1). Lineage (NCBI taxonomy): Eukaryota > Metazoa > Chordata > Mammalia > Perissodactyla > Equidae > Equus > Equus quagga. The sequence goes on along the minus strand of NC_060276.1, from coordinate 27,472,903 downwards.
TTTGACAAGAGGGGAGAGGGTGAAAGGCATTCTGGGCAGTGGAAACAGGGGCAAAGCAAGGAGTTGTGAAAGGGCCTGGCCTGTTTATGGAAATATGGAAAGTGCAGTGAGGCTGGAAAGTAGGATGTCTGGTTGGAAGTAAGGAAGATGAGCCTCAAGACTGCCTGGCACACAAAGCCAAAAATTTTGGAGTCTACCCTGTGGGCTAGGATAGGCAGCATGGAGATAAGCCAGCAAGCTGGGCTTTTAAAAGCAGGGGCAAGACAGGGTTGTGGTTGGAGTAAAAACAGTTTGTATTGTAAAGCTTGAGATAGACAAATCAGAACCCTAAGAATAAATCAATATTCTAACTTTGTTTACCCAGACCCACTGTTTTGGTTTTTTTGTGTGTGTGTGTCTTGAAAAGTCCTTGATTAAAATGCAGATCCTCTTAGAAAAGGCACCACCTTGGGCTATTATCAGCTTTGTCCTGTTTGATGACAACAGGCAGAGAGCAAAGCTCTAATGGAACTTAGGCCCCAGGGCCGCAGAGAAAGGAGATAGAGGCCTGAAAGGGGGAAGATAAACTCCTATCTGTTTTGAATATACCGTATCGCTCTTGCCGCCTAAAATGAGACTGTAAACTCTTAAGGCCAGGGAAGGTGTCCTAACATGAAGCTCTCCTTTATTGCACTTCACATTGCACATAACGCTGAACAATTGTGTAAACGCAGAGTAAATACTTATTGAATGGAATATTTCATTGAATGAGAATAAAATAATGCCGTGCCTTTATAAGGGAGGATTAGCTGGCTAATTTTCAGGATTTAATGAACAAAGTTGTTCTAATTCATATAGTTATATTCCTTAGAAGGGTGTATGGATGGACCAGCTGAGGACTTTTCAAGACAAAAAAAAGTGAGCCTTGTTCTAATTCATGTAATTATATTCCTTAGAAGGGTATATGGAGTGCTAGCTATTTTAAAAATTATAAATATTAGTACAACTGAAAGGGAATGGACATGAAGATAAAAAGAAAACTGCTTTTGCCATACAAAGATAAACTTTTATACTAACATAAAGGATAGCTGAGTCTTGTTAATATTCAACTACATTCTAGTAATAATAGCTCCCAATCTGACATGGTTATCTAAGCCCTTCAGTCTTCCCAGGTAAATGTTAGTTCTAAAAGCACAGATTCTTGGCTCTTGAGCTCTAGCTCACTTTAAATGACCCAGGAGTCTAACCTACTATTTAAGTTTTCCATGAATATCCTTAAGTGAGTTTTGTGGAAAAAATATTTTTTCTTTTTTTTTCTTAGTGATTAGTAACAAGCTTCCTTTTGACATTTTACAACCTCACTTTATTTTGTACCAGGTCAATCCTCACATATTCAGCACATCTTAATATGTAATATTAAGCATATTCAGCAATATCCTTAATACAGATATAAAATTTTAATAATTAATTTAAATTATTTTTTAAATTTAACATTTATATTTTGTGGCACAAACCAATTTAGATATTACTATCTGATGTATGAGGACCAGAACTTTGTGTCTCCTTGGACCCTTGGATCAATTTTTTTTTCTTTGTTTTGAGGATCAATTTAAAAAGAAGAAAAACCTCCCATGTTGCTTTGTAAAACATCTTTTACATCAAGAATCAACTAATTGGGGCTAGCTAAAACATAAGCATATGTTTTATACACCCAAACGTTTGCCAACCAATGTTAAACACATTCTCAACATTAAAATGCATTTTTCAAGATTTAACTCACTGAAACCACAATAATCAAGGCATGAGCATAAATTACGGCCATTATCAGACTAAACCAGATCGGGCACTTAACACATATTACATATATAGAATCTTTCATCTTGTGAGTTCAACTCATACCTTGCAAAAATTAATTAAACTTTACACTGCTGCCAGATGAGGTATAGTTATTACTGGCCTTCTTTTAATCAATTAAATAAGTAAATCTGTAGCTATTTATAAAGGTATATATATATATACAGAAAGGAAGAAATACAGAAAGGAAAGAAAGAAGGAAGAAAGACAGAGGACTAGTTTTTCTAATGTCCATTCTCCTATTTCTGTAGGCATCTCTTTAAAAAGTATAACCTGTTTCGCTTTCATCACGACGACTCCCCGGGGTGCTTGGGTTTGGGTCTTCTCCAGACATCTCAGAGCAGGGGCTTGTTGGTGGACTCTTGGAAGCCTTGTTATTCATGTGTGGGAATTTCCTTAAAAATAAGAGATACTGCTTGCTCAGGGGAATACCCAAGACGATTCTGCAGCAAGTACTATTTAAGAATGTGTCCAGAAAAGACCACTGCTGGGTAAACGGTGGTCCATGTTCTCTATCCACTCTTCTCCAGGACCATCTCTGAAGCAGGGCAACACTGAGAGCGCAAAGCCAGCAGTGGTGAGATTGTAACCATTGTATCATAATAAGGGCTTTGTGATGCAAGCAACAGCAAGGCCCTGCTCTGGGGGACTGAGAAGGCCAAAGCTTAAGCAAACATGATCCCACTACACTATGTAAAGTCACCCTTTGCCCATCCTGGAGTTGCTTTATAGAGCAAAAGGAACTTAATAACAAATGCCGAACCTACAGTACTCAGTAAAATGTAAATAACACAGGTCTCATATTTTTAACAAAATCCTTTATCTTCTATGTAATGTTATCTCATCAACTGAAGACTTACTGACAGGTACATTAACCATTTGAGGACTTAACCCCTTAGCTCAGAGATTTTATCTACTGTCATACCAGTGAACCATCTGGAAAGTAGATTTAAGGCCTTAACAGTTAGGGCCAGGCCATTTTCCCTGGGGGTTTGGGAATGGGGGACCAGATCAGCCACAGGTTACTTCTTCCTTTGGTGCTGCCCAGCACCTGCTTATTGTGGAGTTGCTGGGCCTATTTTTAACCTTCTGTTCACTTTATCCTTGACTCTCGCACTCCCTCCACCCCCACCCTGCTTTAAGGTTTGATCTTCCTATGGCATTCAGCTTTTCTTTTGCTCAAGAACAGGGCCAACGGAGGTTTAAATCAGCAGTCCCCAACTCTCACTGTACAACAGACTGTACAGCAGAATTGCCTGGGGAGTTTTCTTAAAAACCCCTTTGCCCTGGTCTGAACCTCATCTAACTGAATTAGAACTCTGGGAGTAGGGCCTCAACTGTCAGCATTTTCAAGAAGCTCTCCAGGTGATTCTCCACACCTCCGGGGTAGGGACCACAGCTGTAGGTGAAGTACATACCTTTGTGATTTGAATGGGGTTCATAAGCCTTTGTATTCCCTTTAATGCCCGAAATTTCACAATTATTTATTAATTCTCTTTGATAAAATAGCCTCCTTCTCTAGGAATCCTGTTTTCAAAAGAAATTGTCCAGAGAGACTTAGTTCCTGACCCTTTAAGGTGAACGCTTCTTGGGAACAAAGGATAATACAAAAGTCCTAAGTGCCTGGAGGTAAACAGAACTAGGAATAGGCATTGCAATGTAAGGGGAGAAAGTACATTTTGCTGACCTCACAACATTGCCTGGGGCCAATCCTGCTTTGTGATGACTAAGTATTTAAGATCTAGTCAAGTTTGACAGCTTATCCTTACTACCGACATCATGTTAAAAAGAATTTTAAATATTTTTTTATAAGAAAAACAGAGAGCAGACGTTGGGAATGTAAGTTTGGAGCTATCCATTAATGCCCAACTTCTGAATTATCACTCATCATATGGATGTTTCTATTGCCAAGCGCTCTGTTTTTCCTTGATTCTATTAGATGTCCTTTATTCCCACCAATAGCATTATTTCTCTTGCCAATTCATTTGGTCATTCAACAAAAATGTATTGAGCAACTACCCTGGGCAAGGCACGGTGCTAGATGTCATAAGGGAATACAGAACTAATACAAAATTCCATGTGCAGTTGATTTTACAGTTTTTCAAAGGACTTTCACACGCAATCTTATTTTATCCTCTTAACCACACTGTGAGAAGTCAACTGCCATCCCCATTTTACAGATGAGAAACAGGCTCAGGGAAGGCCTGGAACATCCCAAAGTCGTAAAGCACACAGACTTAAACGAAACTTAAAGTTTTTCTCTAACTCCAAATATAGTATTTCCCACGGTTTACAGTTTAGTAAGGAGACATGCTATACAATTGTCTCAAGTAATAGAAAAGTTAGGAAAAGAAGTTCAGAGCCCCACTCACCAGGAGAAAAAAATGAATAATAAAATAACTCCTTTATTGAGATGAGCCAAATCACGGTGCCCAAAAGGAGACCAAGCTTGGATTCAGTTCAAGCCATCATCAAGCAGGCAGGACACAGGAGCAAGCAATGCACATTCAAGTGGCAGTTTACTTCTAGAGAATTAGTCCATTCCCTGGCTGGACCCTCAGTCAGGCTGATATTCACCGGAAGTAGAAATCAGCTCCTTCTAGCCCAATCCAGGCAAATACTGAACAAACCTTGCCTGAGAACCCTTCTGATCCAGTCACTGAGTGTACAAAGACAACCCTTGCCCTGACACAGTTCTCAATTGGCCTAGTGGGTGAGGCAGACCATTACAGGACGGAGCCATAAAGGCTGCCATAGGAACACAGAGGAGAGACACCTGAACAGCCAGCCGAGGAAGGCAGGGTGCGGTGGAGAAAGGATCGGGGTGGGGAATTAAGAATAGCTTCCAGAGAAAGTAATTCCACTTAAATCCCTGAGGGTAAGTGGGAATTGAAGGCAAGGGGTGTGGGAGTGAGCACACCTGAAGGTGAGAGAGAATAAGGCATATTCGGGAAATTGCAAGGAGGCTAGTTCTCAGGGAATAGTTTCAGTCCTAAACAGAAACTCTGGAGTGCTAAAGAGGGAAATCAAGGCAGCATCCCAGTCTCAAATCTGGTGCAGCAATTCCTAGGACCCTTAGCACCAGCCCTTACTACTATACCCTACTTGGCTGTTGGAGCTGGGGCTACTGATAATTCTTGCTTTGAGCCACACTGGTTCAGGAGTTGGACTTACAGGTTGGGCTCATCCTTAGGTAGAGGAGCTCTGAATCACAGAAGGCTGGGGGTTGGGGTGGGCGGGGGAGGAGGCATGGGAAACAAGATGATAAGACAATACTGGACAATGCTACAGGAATTCAGATGAACTAAAGCAGGGTTTGGGAAATGACAACCAGTGGACCAAACCTAGCCAGCTGCCTGTTTTTATAAAGAAAGTTTTATTGGAACACTGCCATACTCATTCATCTACATATTTTCTGTGGCTGCTTTTGTGCTAAAACAACAGAGTTCAGTAGTTGCTACAGACCATATGGACCACAGAGCCTAAAATATTTCTTATCTAGTCCTCTACAGGAAAAAAATTGCTAATCCTTGCCCTTGAATATACTAAGTGCTAAAAGTAGGGATATGAAAATATTAACTGATGGCACAAAGGAGGAAGTGATTTAAAACATGCTAAGATTAATAAACAATGTATACTCGAAATTACAAATGCTACAAACCATTATAATCCCAGTAAAATTACTTAAAAAAAGACATGCTAAGGATTTTCTGTTCCTAGTCCTCATCACCTTTGATACAGACTTCAAAGAATGGCAAGAGACTATTCTTCAATAAAGTGGCTAAATAATTTGTGGCATATTCATGCAACAAAATACTACACAGCATTGAAAAATGAATTACTGCTTACATGCATAAATCACAGAAATAAAGTTACATAAAAAAAGCAAATCAGAGGAGAATATATACAATTTGCTAACCTTTTTGTAAAGCTCAAAAATAAGGAAAACTCGGGAAGTCCCATTGGCATAGTGGTTGAGTTTATGCACTCTGCTGTGGTGGCCCAGGGTTTGCAGGTTCACATCCCGGGTGTGAACCTACGCACTGTTCATCAAGCCATGCTGTGGCAGCATCCCACATACAAAATAGAGGAAGACTGGCACAGAGGTTAGCTCAGGGACAATCTTCCTCAAGCAAAAAGAAGAAGATTGGCAACAGATGTCATCTCAGGGCCAATCTTCCTCACCAAAAAAAAAAAAAAGAAAGAAAGAAAGAAAAAAGGAAAACTTATGGATATATAATGTGGTAAAACCATTAAAATATAGAAGAGAAATAATAAACACAAAATCCTGGATAGGGGATTGCTCTCGGGGAAGCAAGGGGGGAGAATTTAGGTAGATTCAAAAGCATGTTCTAGTTCTTAAGCTGATGATGGGTTCATGGATGTTTGTTTTATTCTAATGCTCCATAAGCTGTCACACATACTCTTTCATATGTATTAAAATTATGTAATAAAAAGTTTCCAACCTGGTAGAAAAATAAACTTTCCATGGTCCACAAGATGGGGACTTAAAGTTGTTGTAATCTGTATTATTAATTATTACAAATCTGAACTTAATTTACAGTATCAGGATGGTGAGATCTGCAGACCTACAGGTTACTTGAAAAAGGGAACAGTGTGTACAAAGACATGGAGGTATGAGAAAAATCATGGCCCATTTAAGCGAATGCAAATATTACTATGCTGTGTCACTGACACGCAGCAGGCCAGTGGTGGGTATAGCGGGAGATGAAGACAGAGAGGCAGGCAGGTTTCAGATCATGCCGACCACTGTATGCCATGCTCCAGAGTTTGCATTCGATCCGGCAGGTCATGGGTCACCACTGAAGGGTTTCAAGCAGGGAAGGGAGTAATATGATCAGCCGTACATCTAGAAATGTCCAGGTCTCAACAACTTTTGACTACAAAATCAGGTGACATCACCCCTTACTCCCTGCTGCCCAAACAAAACCCACTCCTCAAGGGTAACTTCAGTTAACAATTTGCTAATTAAAGATCTTTTTCTATACATTTAGCAACACAGAGTTTTTGCTTTAAAAAAAAGGAATCATACTATATGAATTGTTCTGTAACTTTAATTTTTTTTGCATAATATTATATCATGGACATCTTTCCTTGTCAGTATACATAAATCTACCTCACCATTTTGAAGGGCAGCATAATATACTTTATATGGATGTACTACATATTCATGTCACTTTTTTAAAAGTTCTATTTATCACACGTTATTATTGTTTCTTTTTCCCTTTCCTTACTTTTGCTGGACTGACTGAATTTCCTTTTTTTCAACTATTAGTGGTTGGGAAACTACATACTATTTACATTCTATTAATGGTTATCTTTTAATTTTGTTTACTCATACAAATAACAGACAAACATTCTTGTAAAAAAAAACCAAACGGTATTGAAGAATATAGGATAAAAATTGGAAGTGTCCCTTTCACTGTTAAGTTTTGTGTGTATCCTTCCTCAACATTTACATACATATGCATTTGTTTATATACAAACAGGAAGCTTTGGTATTTTTTAATGGTATCATTACTGTACATATAGCTCTACAATTTGCTTTTTAAACTTATATACGTTGGAGATCTTCCTATGACAGTACATATTCTTTCTTAAGGGCTACAAACACACACCACACTTTATTTAAACGCCCCTATTTTTTTGGATATTTGGTTATTTCCAGTTTTTTGTTACTACAGACATGCAGCAGTGAACATCCTGTAACATAAATCTTTGTGAATGTGTAAAAGTATTTATGAGGGTATATCTGAAAAAGTAGAATTAGGTCAAGGAGAAGGTATATTTAAAATTTTGATAGATTGCCATATTTCTCTTCAAAAATATTGTGCATTCACTCCCACTTTCAGAATGACTGCTAAGGGGCCGGCCCCGTGGCCAAGTTCACGTGCTCCGCTGCAGGCGGCCCAGTGTTTCGTTGGTTCGAATCCTGGGCACGGACATGGTATCACGCATGAAGTCACGCTGAGGCGGCGGCCCACGTGCCACAACTAGAAGGACCCACAACTAAGAATATACAATTATGTACTGGGGGGGGGGGGGGTTTGGGGAGAAAAAGGAAAAAAATAAAAAAATCTTTCAAAAAAAAAATGACTGCTAAATGCTCACACCATGAGCAACACTAAATTGTTTCTTTTTTTTTTGAGGAAGATTAGCTCTGAGCTAACATCCGCTGCCAATCCTCCTCTTTTTGCTGAGGAAGACTGGCCCTGAGCTAACATCCGTGCCCATCTTCCTCTACTTTATATGTGGGACGCCTGCCACAGCATGGCTAAGCCATGCTTAGGTCTGCACCCAGGATCTGAACTGGTGAACCCTGGGCCACTGAAGCAGAGCCTGCAAACTTAACTGCTGCACCACCGGGTTGGCCCCCAGCAACGCTAAATATTATCAAACTTTAAAGTTTTTGCCAAAATATTACATGAATTCATTCTCACTGTAAAACAACCATAACAAAGCAAAAGCAGAAGTCCCATCTTTACTACCATCCTCTAACACCAATCCTCTCTCCAGAAATTTATTTCCATTTTGCTATTAATTTTTTATTAATGGTTTCATTAGGCTTCATCTTTTTAGGAATAATTTCTTCATAATTTACTCAAGCATCCTATACACATTCTTCACAATCATTTGGACTTAAATCTAAGTTTGACAAGTTCATTTACTCTCCGTTGTCTTCTGAGTTGGCCCCAGCATCACTCCCATCCCCCAACCCAGATCACTGTGCCCTCATCTATCACTTGGGGACTATGTTAGAAAACAGAGAATTCCCTTTTACCGCAGACCTTTCCCATATCTGTATACTGTTATGGATTCACTGACTCTGGTTTCTCAACCAATTTTATCCTATTTCTTTCATATCTTCAAGAAAATCCTCAAAATTTTGGCCTGCGAATCATACCCTTCCCTGTTATCCCTTGTGGTTATGGCTCTGTTTTTTATTTTTCTTCCGATTAAAGCTAATTTGGGGAGAAAAACACATTTGTTCAGACTAACAATTTAAACTGGAAGTATGACATGCTCTTTTAAGTTTCCTTTTAAATTACGATGGCTTGCGCTCCTGCTAGCTTAAATGTCGAGAAATAGACTCCCCTTAAAGCTTCCTCCAGCTTTTTCGGAGGGTTTGCCAAAGTACGATCTCACATGTGAGCTGGACCAGGTCCCTATCTTCTGTTTTGGCCTCTTCATTTACACCTACAGTGTTAGGGTTGTTGAGGGTCCTCCTGTGGTCACCACTTTGCCGAGGAGAGATTTCTCGACAGGTAACTACGGCTCTAACACGCTTTTCCCTAAATTCTCCACACTGCGGGTAGATAAAGGCTGTAACTTCTAACATACCTCTTCTAAACAGCTGAGAATGACGAAAGGAAGCACAACACGGAGAATAACTTAACATTGCCTGAAGAGGCGGCTTTGCTTAGGGTCTCTTAGCCGGAAAGCACGCGCACGTTTACTAAGTTCCTAAAGGACACCCTCCCCGCGTTTCTCACTCTGGAGGGTGTTGAACTTACCGCTTCAGTTGGACCAGCAGAATTTGTTATTGTTGCCGTCGTTCCATCTAGTCCGATCTCGAAACCTCAGGGCTCGGAAGAAGACCTGTCGCAAACACGCTACCAACACACGCCCTTTCTTAAGGCTGACTTGTGCTCGTGGAGGCTTTCCTGTGCTTTTAATGGCTTTCAAGGATGATTGACAGCGGATCTGACCAATCCCTTCAGGGGAAACCCCACTCGACTAACAGGGGCCTGGTTGGCGCCAAAAGTGAAAAAGCCGGAAAACTCAAAACCATCTGGTATCGATACATTTCCCAAATTCTAGGTTATTCTATCTGTAGTAGTACCATCTCTGGGACATCAGCAGGTCAGCTAAGGTTGTTCTGTGCCAAGACTGGCATACTACGCCGACACCTGGGGGTGGGGGGGAAGGTGTCAGGCTCCCCACGTGGTCTCCACTGAGGGGAAGGGGTGGGATGGGGGAGACGGGGATGGCGATGGGCGCCTTGTTGTAGACCGCCGAGGGCGGAGATCTGGGAGTACCACTCCGCCATTCCAGGCGTGAATGAGGGTGGCGCCGCACTTTTTCTGTGGCATTTGGCTAGAGTGAGTCGGTTATCTGTAATTTTCCGTCTTGCCTGGTTACTCCTTTCCTGGTCCTTCGTCTAGACAGAGCAGAATTTTGTGCGGGTTTTATTTGTCTGTGCCGGGTGGTGTTTCTCACATATCTTTTTCCACTATTGTGACTGGAATACGTTCCCCCCCGCCCCCTTTCTATTATTGCTAGAATAAAACAAAGCTATTGGAATATAATAATAGAATGTTAATTGTAAAATCTATGTGGTGGGTATATTGATGTTCACTGTGAATTCTTTAAACTTTTCTGTATGTTTGAAAAAAATTATTTTATTGAGGTCATATTGGCTTAAAACATTGTGTACATTTCAGGTGTACATTATTAAATTTCAGTTTCTGTATAGACTGCATCGTGTTTACCACCAATAGTCTAGTTTTTATCCATCACCATACATACATATGTGCCCCTTTACTGCTTTTGCCCTACCCGCGCCCCCTTCCTCTCTGGTAACCACCAATCTGTTCTCCTTATCCACATATGAGTGAAATCATATGGTATTTGGAAAAAATTTCATAGTAAGTGTTGGAAAATAAAACAAAAGGGAGCTACTTTATAATACTTCAAAAAAAGAAAAAGTGAAAGCTATGGAATTCTGTACATTTATCTTACATCCAGCTTGTATTAGGACTCGTTTGCAAGTAACAGAAACCCAACTTGAATAAGCTTAAGAGGAAAATGGAGTTTATTGGTTTATATAACTGGGAATGACAGGGCAGATCACAGACACACCTGAATCCAGAGACTCAAATGTATCTAGGCTTTCACTCATCTCTTCATCTCTCTTCTCAGCTTCTTACTTCTCTGTATTGCCTCATTCACTAAAACTTTTCCACATGGTAGTGACATGGCTACCAACTACTCTGGAGTCACATCCTTACAGTCCAAGAGGCAAAGAAAAGAGAAAGCTACTTCCTTACCTCTGATTTGAAATATTCTGAGGAAGTTCTTATATTTCTTGCCTGGGTCACATGGCTACCCCTTAGAGCTGCCACTGTGTCCAGCAGGGTTTGATATTATGATTCGCCATCCTGGGTTAGGTGCCCAGCAGTGTGTGTGGAGGGGGAATGGGGCAAGGTACTATCTTGGCCTGTCCCACCAGGACTATATTGAAAGGACAGTGAAGAAGGAGCAGATCTCTAAAGGGAGGAGAGTGTGCTGTTACCAGAAGCGGGGAGAAAGGAATGCTGGGAAAACCAAAACAGCAGATGTCCACTACATGGACTTCTTAGTTTTAATAGTTTTTAAATTGCATATCTTGGATTCTCAATGCATATAATCATATCAAATAATTAAACTTTTTTCTTTTTCTCTTTCTTCCTTTAAAATTTAATACAGTTTATTTCATTTTCTTAGTTTATTACATTTCAGAACCTTCAAAACACTATAGGGAACGTTGTGCCTTATTCCTGAATTTCGTGGGAAATGACTTAATTATGATGCTTGCTCATCATGGCTTTTTGATACTCTTTACTGTGTTTAGAAAATTCTCTTCTATTCCATTGTACTTAGCGTTTTTATAAGGAATAGTTGCTGATTTCTATCCAATGCCTTTTGGCCATCCATTGACAGATAAGCCTACATAAAAATTAAAAATTTTGTAAGGAGAACTGAAGCACAGAAATCACCCCAAAACAATAAGGAAAAGTGAAACTGGAATGTAGACTCCACTTTCCATGAAACTAAGAGATAAATGTTACATGAAAGCACAATCTGTGGAGGTGGAAAGCAGAGGGACAAGTGACTGAGTGATAATAGCTAGCGCTAGTAGACGCACTCACAATATGCCATGGACTGTTCTAAGTGCTTCATGTGTGTTACCCCGGCAAAGAAGTTTATTCTTTGTAGAAACTGAACCAGAGAGCTCTGGATGCTCATGGTGCAGCTGGTTCTGCTTGTGACAATTCACTGGACTATACACTTGTCATTTGTGCATTTCTGTATGTTATTTGTCAGTAAAAAGTTTTAAGAATTTATTAAAAAACAAATAAGTGAAAATGAACCAAAGAGGAGACTTGGAGACAAAGAGGGGTAGTGGCGTGTGCTAGACTGAAAATAGGGGGAAGAGAGGAAAGTCAAGGGTTCTATTTCCCTCATCCAGTTCCCGGCATACAGGCAGCCAGGCTTATATCCCAAGTAGGAGATTTAAACTGTCCTTCTCTGGAGAACTGAACCACCCTAAAGAAAGATTACTGAGACCCCAACTGTAAAGCATTCTGCCATCCAATCACCATACAGCGAAGTCCTGCCCACCCCCGGCACACAGAACTTCCAGTCAGCCTTACAGCGCCTCACTATTAAATATGAACAAATAACCAGGAATTTTCAGACAGTTCAAGGAAAGTTCCAACATGAAAGCCAGAGGCCAAAACAAAAAACAAAAAAAAGGAGAACTTGGATAAAACAGAGACAATGCAGGGAGCAGATGAAAACATAGACAACCATTATGCCCCCCCACCAATTAGTATATTCAGAGAAATAAGGGACAATGTTATAGTCATAAAACATAAAACCGGAGTGAGTTTTAAAAAAGGTCCACATAGAGGCACACCACTGTGAAATTTCAGGATACCAGAGCTAATACTAGACTTTAAAAGCTCCTGGAAGTCGGAAAAAGTAAAAGATCTCATACAACGGAGTTGGAATAAGAATGACATTGGGCTTCTCAACAGAAATAGGTCAAGCTGAAAGGCAATGGAGCCATGCCTTCGATATTCTTAGTGAACATAATTTTCAACATAGAATTCATACATGAATAAATGCATTTATTTATTTATAGAGTAAATACATTTTGAACATGCAGTGCTCAAAAATTCTTCCTCCTGTGCACACTCTCAAGAAATGACTGGAGGACATTCTTCACTAAACCTAGAGAGTAAACCAAGAAAGAAAAAGACATGGCATGCAGGAAACAAGATCTGACACAGGAGACTGAAGTAAGAAGACAGAGGGCTCTGAGAAAAAAACAAAAAGCAACTGATAGATTATCTATTAATTTAACTGTGTTGAAAATTATATTGAAAGTTTTTTGAATAGTTTGGGGAGACTTAGCCATAGGTGCAAACAAGGCGGCCATGTATAGCTGCACAGGGCGTGCACTGCACAACTCCACGAAGCACCATGGAAAACTAAGCAAATGAAAAGGAGAGACAGTTATTAAATCCAAAAAAAAAGAAAAAGTTGTTTAAGAAAAGAAATCTAATTGTAATGTATCACCTGGCTCATTGGTGAATTATTTATACATAATCATAATGATGTAAACATAATAGTTTTTCCAAAGGTTGCTATAACTCTATTGAGAAGAGGAGGAGGAGAGAATAGAGGGGAAAGGTAAGAGAGCCAAATAGTCTACATCTGTACCACCTTGAATGACCTGATCTTGGAAGCTAAGCAGAGTTGGGCCTGGTTAGTACCTGGATGGGAGAGCTAAATAAATCATGGTACATCCATTCAATGGAATACTAAGTAGCCATGAAAAAGAAAGTGATGGAACTGTATGTACCCATCTGAAAGGTGTCTATGATGCATTAGGTGGGAAGTAAAACACGTTGTAGTCCAAGGTGTACTGACTAATCCTATTTTTTGTTTACAAAATATAAATAGACATATTTGCCTTATATATTTGTATGAGCATAGGACAAATCAAAAAGACAATGCAGCAAACTGTTGATATAGGTACTTTCTGGGAGATGGTATCAGAGGGGCAGAAAAGCGTTTTCATATATATATACATACCTTCTGCAAGGTTGCCAAGAGAATTATTTCTAGTAGATAGGCTGATGGCCCAGGTTGGGTGAGTGGGGTAGGTTGTGGGGGCAGGAGAAGGAGGAGGTACTCCAGCACAGTCGGTAGAGGCCTTGTCTCTAGTTCCTGAGGACAACTTCTAGAGAGGCTTAGTGGTAGTCGATGGTCTCTGAGAGCTGTTGGGGGCATTTGCATTGGCCACCTCTCCTCTTGGTGCTGAGGGTGGCTCTCTCTCCAGAAAGGAGGGCCTGGTCTTTAAAACCAGAGTTCCCTGATTGTTGGAGGCTTGCTCTCTGGGCTGCTCTGCAATATTGGCTCTGCAATGACTCAGGGGGGTCAGAGGTCTGTCTCTTGGGACAGTGGATGGTAGGGAGCAATGGCTGCTCTCACAGGAGGTCTACTTGAGCAAAGTCTGTCTGAGCCTGAACCTGACCTCTCAGCCATGTGCATGGAATTAGAAGAAGGCCCAGAGGGTGGAGACCTTGTCTCTGAGCATTGTGGTTGGCACTGCTACTATTCACTATATATGGTTCTGCAGGATATGCCCTCCACAAGGGTGCACAAGTGAAGGATATGGTGGGGGGAGGGGATGAAATCTAGCCTACACTCTGCTCATCAACAAGCCTTGTGCCCCAATGCAGGGATGTCACTGACAGCAGAAAAAGGCAAGCATTTTTATAATTTGCCTACCCAGAGGGGTACCTTTTTCTAATTAATTCACCCCAAGGGGGCACTTTTTTTTTTGGCAGTTTTTCTGCTTTGAGGGTCATGCCTGCTAGTTGCAGCCTTGCTCTCTCAGCTGCACTGATACGCAGATCCTAGATTTCTAAATCCCAATGGACCTTTATTGGAAGTCCTGAGTAATTGGAAGCCGGCACTGGAAGAGGTCCTTTCCCCTTGCCTTTCAGAGTGAGCCCTGGCCGCTCTCCTTGCCTCAGGCAAATTGACATAAGAAAATGACTTTGGTCAGATTAGATCAAGATGGCAGACTAAGCGGTTGTAACTTTGTCCCCATCCTCCCCTCCTCAAATCCCTTAAAACATCAGAATAGCAAAAGGACCAAGAGTGGTATAATTAAAGCAAAGTGTACCATCAGCAGTTCAGAAGTTGTGAAGAGTCCCTTAAGGAGAGAAAGCAGATATGATCATATGGATAAGAGAAGAGGAGGAACCCAGTCCAAAACCTGCAAGAGAAGATTACTGGAGCAAATCCAGAGAAAATCAAATCTCAGAATGAATAAATGCAAAGAGTGGGGGGAGGGGGGAATCTGGTCAGTGAAAGAATTGCATTCAGAAAGGACCAGTTGGCCCCTCTGTGATCAGCCCTGCCCCTCCTTCCCCCAGACCATTCCAAAGCTAAAACCTACAATTTCATACTATAGAAAGTGAGCTATTTGCTTCCAAAAGTTTGCTGGTGTGAGTATAGGATCCTAGAAAAAAACCCAGAGCAGACCTTGGTGTAATCTGGACTTTGATGAAATATATGGAAAAAAACGAGAGAAGCAGTTTTGGCCAGGAGAGAAATACACTGGAGTCCTCCACTACTGGAGTCAAATTGTTTTGGCAATTTGCCAGGAATGGGGGGAACAGCCTTTTTGTCTCCTCCATACCCACCCACTTTAAAGTGAAGCCTGACGGGTCAACACATGCAACTTACTTGCACAAAGGCCTCCCGCTCAGGAGATAGGCTAGTCAGAGACACTGCAGAGGAAACCCAGGCAAGTTATCTTTGCTAATCCATTTGTCCCTTATTCACTAATATGCACAGACAACAAAAGATTACCAGAAATATTTGGAGAAAATCTACAACATAAAAGAGAAGAGCCAACAGGAATAAATAGAACACTAGACCCTGAGTGTGGATTGGGCGGGGGGTGGGGGTGGGGGTGGGGGGGGGGGGGGGGGGGTGGGGGGGGCGGAAATGGTGAGATAATACAAAGAACAAAACTCCAATTTTCAGATTCTAATCTTCTGACATGTTCAGAACACATTGCAGACATACTCAGAACCTCTATGAATTACTCAGGTAGGTATTACAGCAAAATGAATCCAAAGAAAGAGGAACATGTGAGGTATAAGAAATAGTGGTGAGAAAAGAAATAGTAAAACTTGAGTTGCCCAAATGCTAGCAAAAAAAAGAGCACTATTTGAATCAGACAAAAACAGAATTCAGAACCAAAAATATTAAAAGAGACAAAGGGATATTTAATAATGATAAAAAGTACACTCCACCAGGAACATGTGACAATCGTGGACCTTTATGCACATAACAATATGAATTAGAGATATATAAAACAAAGTGTGTTAAAAATACAAGGAGAATAAAAATTTACAAATGACCAATCATAGGGGGAGAGTCCCCTTTCTTGCTCTCCTTTTCCTCTTTCCCCCATTCTCTCCTTATCCCTTTCCTGCCTTCTCCCCTACTTTCCTCCAAAAATAAATATTTAACACTTAATATGTGCTGGGCATTGTGTTAGGTACTGTGGGCACAGTAGCAAGCAAAACAACCTTGATGCTTGCCACATGAAGCTTACAGTCTAGTCAGAGAGACAGACATTATGTAAATATTCATTTAAATACATATAAAATTACAATTGTGATAAGTGCTCTGTAGAAGAGGTACACAAAGGTATGAGAGGTCAGGGAAGGTTCTCCAAGTAAGCAAAACCTCCCCAGAGGTCTGAAGAGTATATTGGAGTGAACCAGGTGAAGAGGGAGAAAAGGTACTCCAAGCAGAGGGGAAATCATGTGCAAAGGCCCTGTGGCAGGAGGAAGCCCAGTGCATATGAGGGACAAAAGAGAGCTGGTGTGGTTGTAGCTCAGTCAGCAAGTGGAGGATTTTATAAGATAAGACTAAAGAGGTAAATATTAGCCAGGCTATGTAGGGCCTCAGAGGCTATATTAGTAATTTGTGTCCTATCCTAAGCACAACAGGAATCATTGAAAAGATTAAAGGTGAAGAAGACCATTCTGAGTGTAAAAGGTATGGGATGAGGGGCAAAAGCCAAAGGAGAGAACTCAATTAGAAGCTCATAGCTATACTTCTGGTGAGAATAGTAGATATCTTAGACAGAGATAGTGAGAGTGGTAGACATCGAAAGAGAGAAGAGAGCTTTTTTAAAAGATTTTATTTTTCCTTCTTCTTCCCAAAGCCCCTTGGTACACAGTTGTATATTTTTAGTTGTGGGTCCTTTCTTCTAGTTTTGGCATGTGGGATACCACCTCAGCGTGACCTGATGAGTGGGGCCATGTCCGTGCCCAGGATCCGAACCGGCAAAACCCTGGGCCGCCAAAATGGAGCATGTGAACTTAACCACTTGGCCATGGGGCCAGCCCAAGAGAAGAGAGCTTTAAGAGATATTTAGTAGGCAAAATCGATAGGGCTTCAGGATGAGTCATACATGAAGATGAGAGAGAGAAAACATAGCAAGGATAATTCCCTGGTTTCTGGCTTTTGCAAGTGGATGGATGATGGTGCCATTCGCTGAGATAGGGGACACTCCAAGAGGTTATTATTTTCAGTTTAGAGGAGGAGGAGGAAGAGAAAACTTTGGTTTTGAATATGTTGAATTTGAGGTGCTCTTGAGACATCTAAGAGGAGGTTTATAATAGGCATTTGGGTAAAAATGTTTGGAGCACAGAGAAAAGCTGGAGATATAAATTTGTGAGATATATGAATAGCTGGTAATTGAAGCCCCAGTTATGGATGAGATCACTTAAAGAGAGATTATAAAGTGAGAAGGGGGCTATAACTGAGTCAAATGTTAACATGTAGTGGTTGAGTAAAGGAGGGTAAGGAGAAACCAGAGAAGTGTGAGGAAAGCCAGGAGAGTGATTGGTCAGATAAACTCCAGGAAGAGAGTATTTCAAAAGGAGGGAATGGTTACCTGTGAGAAGAGCTGCTGATAGGTCGAATAGATGAGGATGAAAATGTGTCTATTACATCTACCAACATGAAGGTCATTTTTGACCGTTCCAGTTATTCATTTCTGCATAATACCAATCCCAACATTTAGTGGCTTAAAAACAATAATTTATTATTATTATTATTATTATTATTATTATATCTTATGATTATTTGGGTCAGGAATTCAGACTGAATACATCAGGGATGGCTCATTTCTGCTTCATGATGTCTGAGGCCTCAGCTGGGGTGATTTGAAAGGCTAGCAGTTTGGGGGCCGGTTGGGCCTCATTCTCCACACAGCCTCTCCATGTGGCTAGCTTGGGTCTTCTCACAGATTGACAGACTCAGGGTGGGCAGACTTGTTACATGGTGCCTCAAGAGTCCAAGAGTGAGTGTTCCAAGAGGCCCAGGTGGAAGCAGCAAGGCTTCGTATGAGCTAGCCTTGTAAATCCCAGAACGTCACTTCTGCTACGTTTTTTTGGCTAAGGAAGTCACTAAGACCAGCTCAGTTTCAAGGAGAGGGGAATTAGACTCTGGAGAGAGAGAGAAATCAAGAGAGAAAAGGGATAATTGATAAGGCAAGGTTTCTGAGAGGGCGGAAAGGTATGGAATTGAAAGGGCAGGCGCAGAGATGGGTCTCAGAAGGAGGGATAGCTCTTCTATTGCCAAGAGGATGAGAAAAGTTCAGCGCAATGAGATGGGGTAGACTGTTGTAAGTTTTATGTTTGATAGCAGGTAGGTCAGGGCAATCCCACTCTCTCTAGGATGTGATTGAGTGGGTGTTGGGTAGCGGAAATTTAAGAAAAGTGGAGAAGGTCTGAAACAGTTCAGAATGACTTGACCAGAGATAGGTATTAGGATTGCTTGGCAGACTTTTGGGCACATTTGAGGTAAAATATTTCTCTCAGAAATCAACAGATCAGGTGAATAGGCAAGGATATAGAGAAGTTCACAATACTACTTAACAAGGTTGATTCTATATAGGAGAGATTACCCCATACAAATTTAGAATGTATTTTCTTTGCAAATACCTATAGAACATTTTCAAAAATGAATCATTTATTAGTCTTCAAAAATGCAGAAGTCATACAAGTAACATTCTCTGATCACAATGCAATAACATTAGAAATTAACAACAGAGGGCTAGCCCCGGTGGCCTAGTGGTTAAGTTCAGAGCGCTCTGCTTAGGCTGCCGGGGTTTGGTTCCCAGGTGCAGATCTACACCACTCTGTTATTGGCCATGCTGTGCTGGCCACCCACACTCTAAAAATGAGAGAAAGATTGGCACAGATGTTAAGTAGCTCAGGGTGAATCTTCCTCAGGAAAAAAAGAAAGAAAGAAAAGAAATTAACAACAGAAAAAGAGCTCAAAGAATCAACACACTTAGAATTTCTTTTCTCCTTAAAGTCCCTTAGATAAACAGCTTTCTTGAGAAATAATTTATATACTGTAAAATTCATCCTTTGAAAGTATACAACTCAATGGTTTTAGTATATTCACAGAGTTGTGCAACCACTGTCACTTTCTAATTTTAGAACATTTTCATCACTCCAAAAAGAAATCCTGTATTTATCAGCTATCACATTCTATTCCCTCCTTTCCCCAATACCCTGGCAATCGCTAATGTACTTTCTGTCTCTACGTATTTGCCTATTCTGGACACTTCATATAAATGGAATCATACAATATGTGGTCTTTTCTGACTGGCTTCTTTTACTTAGCCTAATATTCTCAAGGCTCATCCATGTTGTAGCATGTATCAGTACTTCATTCATTTTTATGGCTGAATAATATTCCATTGTATGGTTATGCCATATTTGTTTATCCATTCACCAGTTGAAGGATATTTGGGTTGTTTCTACTTTTTTTTTTTTTAAGCTTGGCACCTGAGCTAACAACTGTTGCTGAAGCAGAGCGCATGAACTTAACCACTTAGCAACAGGGCCGGCCCCACAGTTGTTTCTACTTTTTAGCTATTATGATTAATGCTGCTATGAACATTCACGTGCGACTTTTTGTTTTCATTTCTCTTGGGTATATACCTAGCAGTGGAATTGCTGGATCATACGGGAACACTATGTTTAACATTATGTGGAACTGCCAAACTGTTTTCCCAAGAGGCTGTACCATTTTATTTTCCCACGAGCAATATACGATGTCTTGATATCCTCGCCAGCACGTGTTATTATTTGTCTTTTTAATTATAGCCATCCTGATAGGTTATTTTTAAAAACATTTAATAAACTCTTTTAGAATAGTTTTAGATTTACAGAAAATACACAAGACTATGACAGAGTTCCCATATACCCCACATCTAGTTTCTCCTATTATTAACATTATTATGGTACATTATCACAACTAATGAACCAATATTGATACATTATTATTAACTAAAGTCCATATTTTTTAGAGATTTCCTTAGTTTTTACCTAATGTCCTTTTTTCTGTTTCAAGATCCTATCCAGGATACCACATTATCTTTAGTTACCATGTCTTCTTAGGTTCCTCTTGGCTGTGACTGTTTCTCAGACCTTCCTTGTTTTTGATGACCTTGACCGTTCTGAGTCTGGTCAGATACTTTGTAGCACATCCTTCAATTTGGGCTTGTCTGATGCGTTTTCCATTGTTAGACAAGGGTCATGGATTTCAGGGAGGAAGACCACAAAGGTAAAGTGCCATTCTTATCACATCACATCAACAGTACATGCCATCTGGGGCCGGCTCGGTGGCGCAGCGGTTAAGTGCGCACATTCTGCTTCAGCGGCCCAGGGTTCATGGGTTCGGATCCTGGGTGTGGACATGGCACCGCTTGGCAAGCCATGCTGTGGTAGGCATCCAACATATAAAGTAGAGGAAGAAGGGCATGGATGTTAGCTCAGGGCAAGTTTTCCTCAGCAAAAAGAGGCGAATTGGTGACAGATGTTAGCTCAGGGCTAATCTTCCTCAAAAAAAAAAATAGAGAAAAAAAAAAAGAGTACATGGCATCAACATAATTTACCACTGATGATGTGCACCTTGACTGCCTGGCTGAGATAGTGTTGTCAGGTCTCTCAACTTCAGCATTACTCTTTTTCCCTCTTTCTAAATTCTAGTCTTTATAAAGGTCATTATGCAGATCCTACACTTAAGGAGTGAGGAGTTATGCTCCATCGGCTTGGGAGAGTATCTACACAAATTATTTGGAATGCTTCTGTACAGGAGATTTGTCTACTCTCATTCTATTTATTTATTCAATCATTTGTTTATATCAGTATGGATTCATCAACATTAATTTTATACTTTGGGTTATAATCCAGTGATGCTTTTTATTATGTTGCTCACATTGTTCCAGCTTTGGCCATTGGGAGCTCTTTCAGTTGCCTCCTGTATCCTTTTGACATGCCCTATTATTGTGGGGTTTTTTTGTTTGTATGTTCGTTCAGTCTTTGATAATTTTAAAAAATGTTCTGGCACTCCATGGTCATCTTGTATTTTCCCTGCCCCAGTCCTAGAGTCAGCCATTTCTCCTTGGAGCCCTGATTCCTTCTATTAGAGAATGCAGGAAAATTTGGTGCCATCTATTACATTAAAAATCCACTTACCTTTCAACCCTGAAATTCTATTGTGTAGTTTAAAGAAATAATGACATTTATTTTGAAAGAAGTATGTGCAAGCAATTTTTTGTGTGTAAGCATTTTAAATGTGGTATTGTATGTATAATAATTAATTTAACAAATATTAATCACGTGCTTATTGTGAGTTCAGCATTATTCTAGGCCTTGGGGATACAGCAGGGAAACAAACAAAGTCCCTACCCTCTTAGAGCCTACAATCTAGTGGAGGAAACAGACAATACATAAAAAAATAGTATAATATTAATGTAAGGCAGTCCTGCCAGTCAAGGTACTGGCAGAAGATAGATGATACATTCAAACAGAAGAACTGACAAGAGTTTAATGAAGGAGTATTTACAAAGTTGTGAACAATGTTAAAGGAAATAACAAGGAATGATTAAGCACCCAGGGGTGGGAGGGAAATAAGATATTACCACAGCTTGGCCTTAAGAGGCAAGAGGAAGAAGTTACTGGAACCTGGAGAGAAGTGTAGCAATAGGAGAGAGTCACTGCTCAGGAGTGTGGCAGTTGCTGAAAAATCACAGTAGGGAGGGATCCGGGGGATAAATGCCACAACTTCATTCTCTCCCACCCTTCTATCTCTTGAGGGTATCTCTCATTTGAAAAACCCAAAGGGGAAACCAGAAGGCAAGGGAGCCTATTGTTGTGGGTCATAAAGCCTATTGTTTCAGGGCACAGAGCAAGGTGGAAAGGGTAGAGTGGATTTGGACAGGCAACGTGACAATATTCAACATGGTTGTGATAAGTGCTAGGGGAAAAGTAATGAAGGGTAAAAGAGATTGAGAGTAAAATGGGGCACTATTTTAAATAGAGTTAGGACGAGGTGGCAGTTGAGTAGTGGCATGAATGAAGTGAGGGAGGGAGTCATGTGGATATCTGAGAGAAGCACACTCTAGGCAGAGGGAACACAATGCAAAGCCCCTGAAGTGTTATTTACACAGTGAAATATTATACAACCATCAAAACGAATGAACCACAGCAAGATGCAAATATACATGGATGAATTTTAGAAAATTAGATATTGAGGGGAAAAAATTATGTTCTGAAAAGGTCCCTGCAGCCTAATAAACTTTCTATAAGATTAAAATAAATTTTAATGAAAATATGTACTTTTAAGAGAGATATGTCTATTATGTATGTATGTATACACATACACTCACACACACATATACAATTTTATTGTATGTATACAATAAAATTATTTATTGTATGTATGTTAAATATATATATATACACATATACACACACACACACATATACAATAAAATTGTATTAAATGGAGCACCACAGAATGATGAACACAGGATTCAGGATGGTGGCTCTTTGCCAGGGGGTGGGGGGAGGCAGAGGAGCGAGATTGGAGGTCATATAGTTAGATTTGGTTGGTTGGTTGTTGGGTTCATGGACACTTATTACATTATTAAAAATAACTAACTAAAAAGAAACTATGTTTGGATTAATAATGAGAATGTGCCATGAATCAAGGATTATGATTAATTTAATTCTATTCATCCAAGGACCAATGAAAAAAATAACGCTCTGAGAAGAAAGGGACCATGCTTGGCATGTTTGTGCCATAACAAGAAGGCCAATGTGGCTGGAGCAGAGTGAGGGGAGGGAGAGTAGTAGTGGATGAGGTGGAGGGATGGATGGAGGCCAGACTCTGTAGGGCCTTTAAGACAGGGTGAAGACCTTGGATCTTATTATAACTGAGATGGGAAGCCACTGGGGGTTTTGAGAAGGAGAGTTACATGATCTGACTTACATTTTAAAAGGTTCATCTTACCTGTTGTGTAAAAAGCACACTGTAAGGGGGCAGGCATAAGAGTGAAAGCAAGAAGGCAAATTAAGAGACTAGTTTGGCAGTCAAGGTGAGAGATGACAGTGGATTCGACTAGAGTCACAATGGTGGAGGTGTGTGAGAACTGATCAGATTTTGGATACATTTTGAAAGTAAAGGTGATAGTATTTGCTGATGGACGAGATGTAGGATTGAGAGAAAGAGATGTAGGATGTGAGAGAAAGAGAGGACTTCCAGGATTTTTTTTTTAGGCAGATTAGCCCTGAGCTAACATCCGCTGCCAATCCTCCTCTTTTTTTGCTGAGGAAGACTGGCCCTGAGCTAACATCGGTGCCCATCTTCCTCTACTTTATATGTGGGACGCCTACTACAGCATGGCTTGACAAGCGGTGCGTAGGTCCACACCTGGGATCTGAACCGGCAAACACCAGGCTGCCAAAGTGGAATGTGTGAACTTAACTGCTGTGCCACAGGGCCAGCCCCTGGACTTCAAGGATTTTTGACTCGGGAAAATAGGTGGATGGAATTGCCATTTACTGAGATGGGAAAGACTGCAGGTTGGGGAAGTGGGTGAAATAAAAAATTCTATTTTGGACATGTTTGATTTCAGATGTCTATTCTTCAAGTGGAGAAGTCAACTTTGGATGGTCTGAAGTGTAGAGAAGATATCTAGGCTGAAGGTTTAAAATTGGAAGTCCGTGGTATATAAATGGCATTCAAAGCCACGAAACTGGCTTGGTGTGGGGAAAGAACATAGACAAGACAGGAGATTGACAGACTGAGTCCTGGAGCAATCCAACATTGAGAGGTTGAACAGAGGAGAAGGAGCAGCCAATGTAGGATAAGGGGAATCAGGAGAGTATGGTGTTAAGGAAGTCAAGATACTAAAGTGTTTCAACAGGGAGATCATCGTCAACTCTATCAAATACTCCTGAGAGTTTGAGTAAAATGAGAAGAGAATGATTTTTTTGGTTTTGGCAAGGTGGAGGTCATTGGTAACCTTGATGAGAGCTGTTTCAGAGGCACAGTGGTGACAAAAGGCTGACTGGAGTCGGTTTAAGAGAGTAGGAGGAGAGGAATTGGAGACAGTGAGTTTAGACAACTGTCTCAAGGATTGTAGCTATAATGGGGAACATGGATGTTTAATGGTAGCTGAAGTAGTATTCCATTTATTCATTCAATGCATATTTATTGAATGTTTACCATGTGCCAGGAACTTGGATACAACAGTGAACAAAACCAGACAAATCCCTGCCTTTGTGGAGACTGCAATCTAGCGGATAAGAGACACAATAAACAATAACATAATAAATTTTATAGTATGTTAGAAGGTGATACATACTATGGAAAAATTGAACGGAGTAAAGGGATGGGGGGCAGATGGCATTTTTAAATGGGGAGAATAGGGCAATGCCTCATTGAAAAGGTGAGATTTGAGCAAGACCTGAAGGAGGTAAGGGAAGTAGACATTGGAGATCTGGGGTAGAGCTTTCCAGGTAGAAAGAACAGCCAGTGCAGAGACCTTAAGATGTGAGCATGCCTGGTGTGTTCAAAAATAGCAAGGAGGTCAGTGTGACTGGAGAAGGGTAAGACAAGGCGAGGGAGAGTAGTAGGAAATGAAGCTGAAGAGGTAACAGGAATCCAGATAATAAAAGACCTTGTAAGCTATTATACAGATATTGGTTTTACTTTAGTTGAGATGGGGAATTATTGTGGAGGTTTGAGTAGAGAAGAGCCTTTAATTTGACTTTCATGCTTAATAGGAAAATCTGGCTTGTGTTGAGAATAGATTGTGGTGAGAGGCAGAGGTAAATGACCAGTTTTGGGGCTATTGAAATAGTCCAGGCAATAGATGATGGCCTGAACCAGAATGGTAGCTGTGAAGGTCATGAAGAGTGGTTGAATTTTTGATATATTTTGAAGAGTCAGTAGGATTTGCTGATGACTTGGATGTGGAGTGTGAGAGAGAGGAGTCAAGGAAATTCCCAAGATTTGGGGTCTGAGCACATGAAAAGATGGAGTTGTCAATAACTTAAGATGGGAGGAAAAATAGGTTTGGGGATGGGTGTGTGTGTGGGGGGGTGGAGGTGGGGTGGATGGAATGGAGAGAGTCTAGAAATACAGTTTTGGACATGTGTTTGAGATGTCTTTTAGACACCCAAACAGAGATGTCAAGTAGGTAGTTGGATATACAAGTCAAGTTCAAGGGGGAGATCTAGGCTGGAGATATAATAAATGTGGGTGTCATTGGCATATAAATGGTATTCCAAGCTATGAGACTAGATGAGAGCACCAAGGTAGGGAGTGTGGAAGGAGAAGAGAAGACTAAGGATAGAATTCAGGGAGACAAGAAGGAATCAGTGTAGGAATCTGAGAAGGAGCAGCCAGTGAGGTAGGAGGAAAATCAAAAGAAGACGATTGAAGAACGTGTTTCCAGGAAGAAGGAGTGGTCAACTCTGTAAAGTGGTGCAGATAGGTCAAGTAAGATTAAGATTAAGTGACTAGTGGATTTAGTAATGAGGAATTTACTAATTACTTTGACAAGAGCAGTTTTGATAGAGTGGTTGGGGAGAAAGGCTAATTGAAGTAGGTTCAAGAGAGAATAGGAGGAGAGAAATTGGAAACAACGAGCATATACAAGTCTTTTCAGATGTTTTGCTATAATGGGGGCTCATAAATGGAGCTGGAGGGAGAAGCTGGATCAAGAGAGCTTTGTTGTTTTTTTGATTTTTAAGATGGAGAAGTAACAGCATTTTTGTAAGCTGATGGGAGTGATCCAGTAAAGAGAGGGAAAAATGGTGATTCCTGAGAGATAGGGGATAAGTGGTTAAGCCATGACGTGAAGCAGCTGAGAGGGGAGGGGAGCTGGTTCACAAGTGGAAGGATTGACTTTAGGAGCACAGATGAGTCATCTATAACAACAGTTCTCAAATTTATCTCAGCACTCAAAAATTATGGAAGACCCCAAAGAGCTTTTGTTCATGTTGGATATTTCTATTAACACTTACTATATTATAAGTTAAAACTTAGAAATTTGAAAATATTTACGTATTGGGGCTGGGCCCGTGGCGGAGTGGTTAAGTTCGCACGCTCCGCTGCAGGCGGCCCAGTGTTTCGTTGGTTCGAATCTTGGGCGCGGACATGGCACTGCTCATCAAACCACGCTGAGGCAGCGTCCCACATGCCACAACTAGAAGGACTCACAACTAAGAATATACAACTATGTACCGGGGGGGG